>NW_026061697.1:2825000-3117865 GCF_023897955.1 Schistocerca gregaria
GAACAGCATTCACGGCCACATCAAGTGTAAGATGGAAGTCGAAACAGAGGGTACATTGCCCTTGCTTCACGTCCTCATTCGACGGAAAACCAAGGGGCCCCTCAGCCACAGTGTCTACAGAAAACGGAGACACACACACACACACACACACACACACACACACACACAGATCAGTATCTGCACGCTCTCAGCCACCACCATCCGGCACAAAAACGTGGCGTTCTGAATACCCTCGTCCATCGTGCTAAAGTCGTCCCAGGCGCAGCAAATCTGCCACTAGAACTGAGCCACATCCGAAACGTCTTCCGGAAAACGGGTACAGCCACGGACAGGTGTCCAGGCTATATCTGGCGTGACACGCAAGAAACACACCAACAGAGAAGAGAACACCACCGAAGAAGAAAGCAAGAAACTTGTGTTTTAGCCTTTCTGTGGTACAGTGTCGGGAAAGATTAGCCGACTCCTGAAGAGATATAACATTTCATCGGTGTTCAGGCCCCCAGCAAAAATTCGTCAGCTCATAAGGCCTGTGAAGGACTACCTAGGGCTAAGAACGCCTGGAGTGTACAAGATACCATGTCAGTGTGGCTGTTACTACGTCGGCCAAACAGTACGCATGGTAGAGCAACGTCGGAAAGGAACACGAGAGGTGCTTACACCTACGCTATCCAGAAAAATCAGCCGTGGAAGAACACGCCTTAGAAAATGGACACCGAATTCTATTCGACGAAACATCTGTCGTTATGAAAGCGGAGGGATTTTGCGATAGCGTCATAAAAGAAGCTATTGAAATAAAAACCGCTGAAAACACCATCAACAAGGGCGGATGTTTGCAACTCAGCACAGCCTGGGACCCGGCTATCGCGATGTTAAAACGGGCGCGATGAACGCGGTATGAAAACATGATCATATATGGTGTGGAAGAGAGCACCAGTGACGTCACAGCCAGCAGTGCGGCTGTATAACGACGCGGCCACGACGACACAGCAGTCAGTCTTACCACTTGAGAATGACCGGGGAGAGCTCGGTCGAAAGCCCGTGGGATTTTAACCACCCGACGCGGCTGGAAACCCGCAAATTTTTATTAACTATCAATCTTCTCATAAAATTCACCATTAAACTGGAAATAAGATGATAAAAGCACATGTTCAAATAAGGCCGTAATGTTCGTATCAAGATGTTGGCTGATAAGAGAAAGAGTCCTTTAAAGGTACCGGTGCATAATGACAGCAACGTCAGGCTAAATAATAATGATGTGCTAGTTAGTTTTGACGTGTTAAGTCTCTGAATAAAATCCATAGAATTACGAATGTGGTGACTCCATTTTCCTACCAATTGTTTTAATTAGGAAGTCAAGTGTTTGGCAGAAAAATACGTCGGTGAACCAATAGCGCTCGTTATAGGTCTCATAGACCTCTACACTCTCATACTTAGACATTTTGTGAACTTTAGGAAGACCATAATATCTCGGTGGTACTTCTTTTGACTTCCTTTGGTAGTGATGAAGCGTTCAGCAAGGCAGCAGTCCATACTGTCACCTTGATAGTAGGATCTTTGTTAATCTTCCGGTATGCACCAGAACTAAGTAGACCACATAGCTCTTCCTTGTAGACTTTCTGAGGCAAAAGGACCGGAGCATTACCCGCACGCGCTGCAGTCGGAAAACTATAAGCGCGATGCCATAGATAGTACAAGGGTACTAATATCGATACGCGCTGCTGCTGCGACTCACGGAGAGAGAGGATAACAGCATAACCACGAGAGACTAATCACAGAATATCAACCAAAACCAAGATTTAATGGGAAGCATAACACGAGCCAGCCACGGCTCAACCTCCCGCCCTCAAACAAACACGATGCTGGAAGGGGGGGGGGGGGGGGGGGCTACTTAACCATCAGACTAACTAACTGGATTTAACCTGGCTAAGGTGAACCCAGTACTGGTTACCGGAATGGTTATCCTTAACCAGCAGATTCACCGGGCCTAAAATGAACAAATTGGTGCTAGGCCCCAGAAAATGAGGAGTAAATTTACTCATATTTCAGACACGCAGGTGCCTACTGGGGAAACTACGGACATAGACCTGATCTCCTAGCCTCCCTCTAAAGGTTCGCCGATTACGATTGTAACGCTCACCTTGATTATTATGGACCCTGAGTATATTACGTCTGGCACGGTTCCAGTTTTCATTGATGACTTGAGGAACTAGATCTTGAATTCCCCACAAGTTCTAAAAAGGGGAATTAACAGGATAGGAAAGGATCAAAGAGGCGGGAGTAGCTCCCAAGGCTTCATGATTGGTGGTATTAAAAGCAAAACTAAGCCAAGGAAGACTAGAGTCCCACTTACTAGGCGTTTTCTGAAATCAAAGCGGATTTACGATTTCGGTTAACCCTCTCCGTAAAGCATGCCTGCGGATAATACGACGCAGTCGTGATATGCTTGACACCGTTCTGAAAATAGGACGCCTTGAAAGGAGCCGAAAGGAAGGCCGGCGCATTATCGCTAACAATTTTCTTAGGGGGGCCAAAAACAATGAAAACTTTAGTTAAATGAGAAATAGTGGTGGTAGCAGTGACGTTACGGCTCGGAAGGAGCCAAGTGAATCCGGAGAACGCATCAATAGTAACTAACACGTATCGATGACCTTTCTTAGTACGAAGAAAGGGTCCTAGATAATCGATATAGAGCTTGTGCGTAGGACAGGACTCGCGCTCAGAGCTCAGCAAACCCTGTTGAAGAGCATTCTTGGGTTTGACTACATTATACAGCCGATATTGCTATACCATCTCTCTGACATTTCGCTCCATGGAGGGCCAAGAGGCTTTGACTTTTTTCAGAGTCTTAGGAACTTATAAGTGGCTACCCACCAACGAATCATGAAAGTACCGAAAAACCGGGCGCACCAGAGCTACTGGCAAACTTCTTTAACTGCTTCGCATGCCCGACCCTTTTACGCAGAATGCAACTGTTAATAATATACTCATGCGACAGTTTCCCAGCCAAATAGGGTCCTGATCCCGACGCTGAGCGACATCAAACTAAAGAGGAATTTCTCCCAATCCTGCCTCCATCTGTCTCCCGGGTTCCCTCACTAGGTGTAGATTCGGCGAACTACCGGCTGAGGACATCCGCAAGGATATTTTCAGTGTCTCTCACGTGTTTAACTTCAAATTAAATGCGTACCTCTCATCTGGCACTACGGCCAGTTTTACGGCTAAAATACCAGCATTAGATGTGTCATTTTGGACAATAAACCTTTTATTAAAGTATGGTACTCCTAGAAATGGACGATTGGCTACAGCTGCCTTAATATACTCAAACGCGGGCTCCTGGACAGGTCCTTATTCAAAACGCACTCTCTTCCGGCACTGTTCGTTTGAGGTCGCGGCCAACTAAGCCAAATTAGGGACAAAACGCCTAAAATAGTTCAACATGCCTATGAACCTAGCAATTCCGCGTTTATCAGTAGGCGGAGGCAACGCCCGTATGGTCTTAGTTCGCTCTTGTTCGATGCGAATACTCTGACCTGACACTAGGTGACCTAAGAAGAACACCTGCTGCCTTTCTAATGTCATCTTACTGGGTTTAACAGTCAGCCCGGCTCCCTGAAACCTCGAAAGAACTTTCTGGATATGATCCAAATGGACTGAAACGAACAGCTATAGATGACTAAATCGTCCAAATAATTATAGGCAAACACTAATTTCAAGTCCCTAAGGATATTATCCAGCAAACGAGTTGCCAAACCAAAAGGAACTCTGTCAAACAGATTCTAATCAGTACAAAATGCGGTAACATGTTTACATTCTTCAGCTAATGGAATCTGACAACAGGCTTGGTTCAAACCAAGAACAGTAAACCAATTAGTACCGGCAAACCAGGTAAAAGTTATGCAGATCAGAGGCAGAGGCACATTCGAAGACAACCTTAGTGTTCAAGCACCCGGTAGTTAACCACAGGTCTGAAATAGTGCTCCTGATCCTTGGGAACATGGCATATGGGGGAAGCATAAGTAGATGTAGAAGGCGTAATAACTCCTTGTTGGAGCATTTGTGATATTCTCGCCTTCAGTATCTTCACCTTAGGAGGTGAGAGGCGACGTGGGGGCTGCCTGACAGGACTATCGTCGGATAGAAGGATATGGTAATTAAGAACATTAGTGACACTCAAGTTATCACTAAGAAGCTCAGGAAAACTCTGTAACAAATCCCGTAATTGAGAAGCGTGATGCGGCGAGAGATGGGTAAGATCAAACTCATTAGCCACATCCTGAACGGCCAATGCATCTGCATTTCGATGCACAATACGTTTAGCGCACTTATAAAACGAAACATAAGGTGGCTTGCGGAGTATGGATGTAGATGTAGAAACTTCTCCACAGGAGCTAACTTAAAGAAAAAGGTGTGCCCAGAATAATCCAAGAATAACTCAGTATTTACTGAAATCACATCCCAAAATTAGATCGACCGGCAGCTCCTTGACCGAGGCTAATGACAAGGGCCAGGAAAAATCCCCCATCGATATACTCCCTCGGACCCAATCATGCAGAGGCAACACCTGGTCATTGGCCACCCGACATCTCTGCACCGGAGAAAGCACCGACCGAAGTTTCGTAAAATGACCAACTTCCAAAAACCACTCGAAGCACAATAATGAAAATGAGCTACCAGAATCGGAAAGAGCACAGATCGGTTCGCCACCTACTCGAGAACCAACGTAAGGCGATGGCGGTGAAGAGGGAGCGACAACACGGGTACGCCAGCGTCTAAAGGCTCGATCACGAGATAGCTGCCCAGTCCGGCGTCATTTATTGGCTCTGAGAGCGCGAGGCTGAATCCAAGAGCGCTCCAAGTGAGCCGTGCTGCCGCACCTGAAACAACCCCGGGGTTCCAGTTTTACGGCTTCAGCGGATGCAGACACTTCGGAATTTCCCTTGCCAGCGCCGGTGGCCTGCCCCTTAACTTCGTGACATACATCGTATCCAAGCGGCAACGCCCATATCGCTACAACCGCGGCACGGAGTTCTTCCCAAGCTGAAGGCTGATTACGGAAAACATAGTGCTACTTATCCGCAACGCGCATTCCCCTAAGAACAATAGACACCGGCTGTTGTTCAGGCAAATCGATTAACAAAGCCAAGGACGCCGTCTGAACTCTGTCCACATACTGATGTAACTGCTCTTTATCCCGCTGCATCTCCCAAATGTAACGACATTCAAGCTGTTTTCGAACTCCGGTGGTCAATCTCTGCCTAATGACGAGCTCCCTCAATTGCTGTAAGGAGAACACTTCAGTCATGGCTCGGAAGAGGAGGTTCTGCAACTCACTTCTAGCTAACAGGTACGGCAGTGACAAAATTACTTGGTGTGGAACCACGAAAGGGAGAAGCATAAAGTTCAAGACGAACCGACAACCGTAATAATTTTTTGACCTGTTCAAGCCACTCCACGACTAATTCAGTAATATCACGAGAGGATTAGGCAACTTGGCAAACATTGCGTCTAACTTCACCGAGGACGTAACAGTACCATCCCGGGCAGGCTCTCGCCCTCTCCCGAACACAGCAAGTTCCGCTCCTCAATCCTCTTCTCACCAAATCTAAACACGTAACATTAAACTGCAATGCACTAACCAAAGAGCCCAATTCGGCGGCTAATTTTTTATGGTGATCTTCCAAAGCTAACATGCCCAAATCCGCTTTCCGATTTGTTAAATACATTAACTGGGCCTACACCGTATCCAATAGACTGGCACTAGGTTGAGTGCCTTCCAAAACGCAAATAGTGTCCACAAGGCCCCTAACAGCCTTCAACAAAAATTCAGTGGCCGCTCCTGTCTCACCCAACACCGCCGGGGTGACGTCAACCGGCTGAAAAACGGCAGCACCTAAACGGGACACTAAATCCGGATCACTGCTCTCAGTAGCTTGGCGCCTTATTTCCAACTCGTAAACAAGATGTTCCTGAGCAGGCCGATCCCCGGACTCTGACTGACCGCCATTACAATACACCTGAAACAATCAACACCCAAAACAATGTGGTGTCACAGAACAGAAATATAATTGAAACTAACAGTAACTGAAATGGCAAGAACACAAACGTAACCACGCTCTGCTACCAGTGAAATCCCTGGGCTAGCAGGACGGAGCGGATGCGGTTATATTTGTGGAAAGAGGTCAAAATATGTTACTGTCAGTTGCACACCATCATACAAAATTTATTTCTTAAAACACACAATCAGACAAGCAAGAATCAAAACTCTCAAGGTTTTAACGAAAGACCTCCTTTGATTTAATTTAGATCGGCTGAAGGCCACATCGAAAATCCAAGGCACAAGGCCTAAGCAAGGTACAGGAGTTCTTCTGGCGGTTTCACTTCTTCAGAATTTTTTATCTTCAATATAAATAGGCTGAAAGCCTTAGCTTTAATGTTATCCCATATAACGCGGCTGAAGGCCTCACGTTAATCAAGAATAGTCTCGCGGCTTAAGGCCGAGACAAAGATTTTCAAAGTTTAATTTAAATTGGCTGAAAACTCGGTTGAAGGCCGCATTTCAACAAAACAATTTTACGGATTTTGCCTGGGAAGAAGAGCTTTCAATTTGAAAAGGCTGAAGGCCTGATCTCAAAATACTTCGTGTAAAACTCTGCTGCAGGCCTCATATTAAAAAATAACAATCTTATGACTTAAGGGCAAGACAAGGATTTTGAATTTTTAATTTAATAGTGATTAAAACACACATCATGGAGAAAACAATTTTACGACATAAGGCCTAAAGGAAGAGATTCTGAATTTCAACTAAAATAGGATAAAGTCTTTATCCTAAAATGCTTCACATAACTCTCGGCTGAAGGCCACATACGAAACCCAAATAATCTCACGTCTTAAAATTAAAAATTGGAAATTTCTTTGTCTGGGCTTTAACTGAAAAATCGGCTGAAGGCCACATAAAAACTACAAAATATTTCTTCCGGCTTAAAACCTAGACAAAATTTTCAACTCTTGATTTGAAAAGGCTGAAAACTCAGCTGAAGGCCACATACCTACTTGAAACCAATTTACGGCTTAATGTCTAGGCACAAGGAATTTGCAATTTTAATTTTGAAAGGCTGAAACTCGGCTGAAGGCCACATACCAGTCAAGAAACTTTTTTACGCCTTAAGGCCTAAGAAGAAAAGCCTTGAAATTTCAATAAGCAAAAACTCCGCTGAAGGCCACACACAGTACTTAAGACTAAAAAGGAAATCACTCTGTAAAACACAAGGAGCGGCGCTCAGAAGGTTCCAACCTGGGGAAGTAACTAACGCACTTTTAGGTGAAACAGGCAGCCAGACCGACAACTTCTTAATCAAAAGGCAACCCAACAAAAAGCCAGCCGAGGAACCAACCAACAACATCAGTTCTACTGCACCTGAACAGCAAAACGACAACAAGATGTCAATCGCACAACGTTCCGGATACTGGTGGCCAATCAAGCCAAATGAGAATAAACGCCCAAAACTACCAACACCTCAGCTGTCACACTACACGCTGTGCTGTACAATACCAACACGATGTGGAAAATACACTGCCAGAAACTACGTCAACAACCACTTTAGGTCACTGGAACGTCAACGGCCACAACACAGGAGATACCTCTGGTACACTTAATTTAAGTCATTCCTTCATTAATGAAGTTTAACACCACACAGGAAGACGGCTGCAATTCTAATCGACTTGAACGCACACACGTTGTTGCTCGCGTGGATCTCTCAGAAAGTGACAACCAGGATCAAACCAAGAGATGTGATAGCAGTTGAGGCTTGATAGTAGGTTAAGTGAGCACTCAACTTTAGTGTCCAGTTTCGGTGGCTGACGAACTTCGTAACCCTCGCAAGAAGTGCCTCACAACTCCAACCGCACGTGCACGCCGCCAGCGGCTCCGGTCTGACCACGCGCCACAGAGACTTCCTCGTTGCTCTGACCCAACGGACCGACTGTCACACACAGCACACCCGGAAAACATATCCGCCACACCAGACATAGTACAGCAGTACTAGTATCGATACACACTGCTACTGCGGCTCACGGAGAGAAGACAGCAACGTTATTGCGGTAACCACTGGGCTACAACAAATGATTAAAAAACAAGGCACTCATCCAGCCAGCCACGGCTCACATACGTTGCAAAGAGCAATGGTGCTGACAATTCTTTTCGGTATTCAATACTGCCTTCTCACGTTGCCATCCTGATAAGTCAATGTTGACTTTTATAGAAGAGATATTCATTTTCCAAAAACATCGCAGTTCTTCCACATAAAACATGTTCCTTAATTCTACAACACTTATTCAAAAAATGGCTCTGGGCCCTATGAGACTTAACATCTATGGTCATCAGTCCTCTAGAACTTAGAACTACTTCAACCTAACTAACCTAAGGACAGCATACAACACCCAGCCATCACGAGGCAGAGAAAGTCCCTGACCCCGCCGGGAATCGAACCCGGGAACCCGGGCGTGGGAAGCGAGAACGTACAACAGTTATTGTTTCTATACAGGCTACACTTTAGTTTCTTTTTTTGGCGTGCTTTTGCCTAGAGCGGAATGCTGTCTGTGTATTTCATTGGTCAAATTTTTCAGTGTAACGAAAATATGATTCTCTATAAATTGTTCGAAACAAAGAGTAGGATATGACCAAATGAGGAAGCAAATAGACCAGCGTGAGGCCTAGTTTTGCGAAAACGATTTAACTTCTTTAAATAAATCAGGGTAACTGAGAAAAACTTAAATCTTTCGTTGCTGTCATACTAAAGTCATACGCAGTGTCTAGAATTGTCACGTCGATGTCTCATATCTGCCTAGTGTTAGCGAGATGCTTTAGGAGCTTTAAGTAGAATGCTATGGACCACAGGGTGTACTCAAAAAATGTCTGAAGTAACTAATTGTGTTTTCTTATACATCATAGTTATTGTTTTGCAACACTACTATAAATCTCAGAAATTCTGCTGGTTTGTACATAATGCGGATGTAGAGGAACATAGCTGCTCCAGAAAATGGCGCAAAATGTGCAAAATATTGATTTGTGTTATGTCAAAGTCATGTGTAAATATTATGTCGATATTTTGTGACCATACTTTGTCCATAATTAGCGTCCTGATACAATCGCTCTAAAACAAAAAAATTAAGTCTGAAATCCTAGGTTCACTTGAAAATATGTATCTATTAGGCTGGTGCAGAAGTTCACAGCTTTTTTTTTTGTCAGCTGGTGTTCAGGTTGCTATGGGTTTATTTAACGATTGTCAGTTTTTATTGTTAGTTCACTGTTGCTATCTGAGTTTACATGTTGAAATTTTGTGTCTGAAGATAGTGAGTGGAGCTGTCGACGCTACAAAATGGAGTACAAACAGGATAAATCGGAACATTTCCGACATTTTACACGGTCTGAGTTCATTCGAGGAGCTACAGCAGCGGAGGCACCCAGAAACATTTGCACCGTGTGTGGGGATAATACTATTGGACAGAGAACTCTAAGGAAGTGGTTTTCTCTTGTTAAGGAGGATCGTTTTGACGTTAATGATTTCGCTGTTTAATGGAAGTCGTTCACACTCATGAACCCACAATGATCCACGCGAGTGTACTCGAGAGCTGGTAAATGTGGTAAACTGCAATTATTTCACCACCGTACGAATTTAAGTGCAATGGGAAAGGCTCAAACATCAAGAGTACGGGTGCCGCATGCCCTAAGCCAAAATCACAAAATCAGCAGGTTACCACATGTGCATCATTGCTTGGCTCGTGAACAACACCGGCGATGACTACTCCGTACCGCTATTGGGGTGCAAAATAACTGATGATGGTCGAAGTACAAAGGATATAGAATATACACTGGCAATGGCAAGGAAAGCGTTTCTGAAGAAGAAAAATTTGTTAACATCGAGTATAGATTTCAGTGTGAGGAAGTCGTTTCTGAAAGTATTTGTATGGAGTGTAGTCATGTATGGTTCAAATGGTTCAAAGGGCTCTGAGCACTATGGGACTTAACATCTATGGTCATCAGTCCCCTATAACTTAGAACTACTTAAACCGAACTAGCCTAAGGACAGCACACAACACGCAGTCATCACGAGGCAGAGAAAATCCCTGACCCCGCCGGGAATCGTACCCGGGAACCCGGGCGTGGGAAGCGAGAACGCCACCGCACGACAGCCGTGTATGGAAGTGAAACATTACGATAAATAGTTTGAACAAGAAGAGAATAGAAGCTTTCGAAATGTGGTGCTACAGAAGTATGCTAAAGATTAGATGGGTAGATCACATAACTAATGATGAAGTATTGAATAGAATTCGGGAGAAGAGGAATTTGTGGCACAACTTGACAAGAAGAAGGGAGCGGTTGGTAGGACATGTTCTGAGGCATCAAGGGATCACAAATTTAGCACTGGAGGACAGCGTGGAGGGTAAAAATCGTAGACGGAGACCAAGAGATTAGACGGAGACCAAGAGATGAATACACTACGCAGATTCAAAAGGATGAAGGTTGCAGTAGGTACTGGGAGATGAAGAAGCTTGCACAGGATAGAGTAGCATGGAGAGTTGCATCAAGCCAGTCTCAGAACTGAAGACAGCAAACAACAACAATGCTAACACAGGGAAACGAAAGGAATGGTTGAGCCCAGCAAAGCAGCAACTCCCCGAACAACGACCTGTAATCATCTACAAAAGATGATGTTATGCATCTGGTGCACTACGAATTGCTTCCCCGAAGTGTAACCATCACTACTGACGTTTATTCTCAGCAACCGAGACGTTTTGCAGACGCAATCCAAGAACGACAAGGAGGAAGACCGCGTGAAGTGATGCTACTCCACGATAATGACCACCCGCATTTTGCTAGGCTGAGGGAAGACACTATACGGGAGTTGTGTTGGGGAGTCCTTCCGCAACCACGTTATTCAGCTGATCTGGTGTCCTCAAACACAGATACAACCTTGAAGGAACTTCCCTTTCCAATGAAGATGCTCTATGAACATGGCTCGACGAGTTCTTCGCCTCAAAACCACGTGATTTCCACAGTCGCGGAATATAAAACGTACTCCAGCGTTGACAGATTGTTTTAAATAGAGAAGGAGAATGTATTATTGATAAACGTCTGTGTTACGTTAGAACTTATGCACCAGACAAATACCTTTTCTGCATGAGACACGGCAGTCCGCAGAGCTTACCGGTGTGACGGGATGCCGCAGCGTGAGGGGAACGTGCATCCAGCCATGAGGTTGCCCCGCTGAACTGCAGGCGTTCATGAACAGTACAAGGCGTAGGGTAGTATCTGACAACTTCTCGGGCTTCAAACTACCCATTTCAGCGATAGTATTGCTCGTAACGGGAATATTTTTCAATCTCTGAGTTTTGACGTTATAACAACAGCAGCTGCCGAAGAGCACTGAAACACATAAATCAAAAGAAGGCAGCTGTAGTAGACGAAATTCCTTCAGAATTCTTGAAACTTTGGGTGAACTTACCTTCGTAGCACCATTCCACTTAGTAAGCGAGATATATGTATCGAGTAACACATACTCTGACATCAATAAAAAATATAAAACAGCAATTCGGAAGATGCTGACATCTGTGAAGAATATTACGGCTACGAAGAAGTCTCGGACGAAATATCAGCACAGGTCAGTTACTGGATGCAGCAGTATTCCGAGCACTTTATACACCGTGGTCGTTTCTTTACGTTTGATTAGCCAGATAGGATTCTACAAGCAGTCAGCTGAATTACTTCTTAGCAGCTTCCCTTACGGTTGGGCAATGCCTTTGCCACACACATAAAAAAGACGTATTTCACAAAAAGATTGTCAATGTAAAACGATTCCTTTCCAGGTTAATGGTTGGTTTACGATATCTCTCAGCATTCGCAACCACTGTATCCTGATGATTAGTAAATCTTCTTGGCCTCAGTATCATCCACGGGCAATTATCGTCCTAACTTACAGGCAAAGCAAGTGGAGGTCCTTTCTGTGCATACAAAAGCTTGGTGAATGTTGGGCGGTCACATCATTGTCCGGCGAGTTGCCATACCTACCTGTCACTCTGGGAATGATGGGATTCCCTCAAACATATATACATGAGATAGTCCTTCAGATGTACGCGTGAGACTCCTAGCAGTTGACGTCTAAATGTGGTTTTTTATGTATTTATTTGCAATGGATTTCGGTGTCTCTCCATTTTCTGGCATGTCTACGGTACCACGTGATCAGGCGTGTACCGGGTAATCATCAATATACACATGTCTCATAGAGGGTATAACACCAAAAATGCAGACAAAGTACCGTCTGCAACATCCAAAATTTTCGCCGTTTAATTTTCGTTGATATCTTGCACTATACTCTTGATTCTGATGCTATATGCTGTACTACAGAAACTAAATACATCAATACTTCGATTACGTATTAAATAAAAATTTGACTGTATATAATTGATTGTAATTATAATAGAAGTATTATAAATTGCCGGGTAATAGCCAAGGGAACTTTATTGAGATGTATCAATAGCAAAGACGAAATGATAATAGCTGTACCGATGTTTATCTTTGCGCATGGAGAGCCTCTGTCGCGTGGCGTGCAGATGGGAGGCAGAGCAGTTTGTGTCATGAAAGAGTGCGGAAGTGCTTGTTGAACGCTCCGGCCGACCCGGTGTGTACCTATACTCGTGCCAGTGTAGACATCCCTCACTCGTTAACCTGCGATTACTGAGAGCACGGTAGGAGTGGACCGGCGGGGGAAGCTGCAGTTTCAACTGTTGCCTGTCCCGTAAGTATCCGTGGCTCTGGAGACGACTCGGGGTTCCTCTCATCAAGCAGCAGCAGCAACAGCAGCTCCGCATTGTCGTCGGCTACATACTTGTCATCCGCACAGCTACAATATCGAAGGACTGTTAATTGACAAACATTGTAGTGTAGAGAGGCTTCAACCAGCAACATTTCATTCACAGAGTGTGAATAACTTGAATAATAACTTGCAAAAGTTAAAATTTCTAGGACATCTGTGTTGCATTGTCCTCATACATTATTACCATGCAGGGTCCCTTTCCTTTCCATGCAATCGTCGAGTGTCATAGGAATATCAAAACTGATTAAATATTTACTGCTAGTTTCGTATACTTCATACTGACCAGTTTCAGTCTAAATTTTCTGCCTTAGTAACTACATTGTTGTATTGCTTAACAGAAGCTACTTACAGCAAAGTAAGTTTCGCTGGCAAAACAAATAACTACAGATACAATATAAATCTCCCACATGAACCATGGACCTTGCCGTTGGTAGGGAGGCTTGCGTGCCTCAGCGATACAGATAGCCGTTCCGTTTGTGCAACCACAATGGAGGGGTATCAGTAGAGAGACCAGGCAAATGTGTGGTCCGTGAAGAGATGCAGCAGCCTCTTCAGTAGTTGCAGGGGCAACAGTCTGGATGATTGACTGATCTAACCCTGTAACACTAATCAAAACGGCGTTGCTGTGCTGGTACTGCGAACGGTTGAAAGCTAGGGGGAAACTACAGCCGTAATTTTTCCCGAGGGCATACACCTTTACTGTATGCTTAATGATGATGGCGTCCTCTTGGGTAAAATATTCCGGTGGAAAATAGTCCCCCGTTTGGATCTCCGGGCGGGGCTACTCAAGGGGATATCGTTATCAGGAGAAAGAAAACTGGCATTCTACGAATCGGAGCGTGGAATGTCAGACCCATTAATCGCGCAGGTAGGTTAGAAAATTGAAGAAGGGAAATTGATAGGTTACAAATAGATATAGTGGGAATTAGAGAAGTTCAGTGGCAGGAGGAACAAGACTTCTGGTCAGGTGAATACAGGGTTATAAATACAAAATCAAATAGGGGTAATGCAGGAGTAGGTTTAATAATGAATAAAAAATAGGAGTTCGGGTAAGCTACTACAAACAGCATAGTGAACGCATTATTGTGGCCAAGATAGACACGAAGCCCACGCCTACTACAGTAGTACAAGTTTATATGCCAACTAGCTCTGCAGATGACGAAGAAATTGAATAATTTCTTTTATTTCATCATAAATTTCTTCAGATGGTGAAGGGAGACGAAAATTTAATAGTCATGGGTGACTGGAATTCGGTAGTAAGAAAAGGGGGAGAAGAAACATAGTAGCTGAATATGGATAGGCCTTCAGTTGCTTCAATTTCTTCATCTGCAGAGCTAATTGGCATATAAACTTATACTACTGTAGTAGACGTGGGCTTCGTGTCTATCTTGGCCACAAAATGCGTTCACTATGTTGTTTGTAGTAGCGCGTAATGGGGCCCCTTAGGGATATGGCGGATAAGAAGGGGAAGAAATCCAGTGTGCACTCCATGTGCATTCCGGGTGGAGTCATTCCTGATGTGGAAATGGTACTTCCGGATGCCATGAAGAACACAGGGTGCAGACAGCTGCAGGTGGTGGCACATGTCGCCACTAATGACGCGTGTCGCTTTGGATCTGATGAAATTCTCTCTGGATTCCAGCGGCTATCTGATTTGGTGAAGGTTGCCGGTCTTGCTTACGAGATGAAGGCAGAGCTCTCTATCTGCAGCATCGTTGACAGAACCGACTGCGGACCTTTGATGCAGAGCCGGGTGGAGGGTCTGAGGGTCAGAGGCTCAGACGGTTTTGCGACCGTGTTGGCTGCAGATTCCTTGACTTGCGTCAGAGGATGGTGGGGTTTCGGGTTCCGCTGAATAGGTCAGGAGTTCACTACACTAAGCTGGCGGCTACACGGGTAGCGGAGGCTGTGTGGCATGGACGGGGCAGTTTTTTAGGTTAGAAGGCCTCGGGAAAGTACGGGGAGGGCTGCAATGTCAAAGGTTTCATAGCACATACAGGACGTGCTTGGATCAAGGAACAGTCGGAATTGCAGTTGTAAATTGTTGTAGTTGTGCTAGGAAAGTCCCTGAGCTTCAAGCGCTAATAGAAAGCACAGAAGCTGAAATCGTTATAAGTACAGAAAGCTGGCTAAAGCCTGAAATAAGTTCTGCAGAAACCTTTACAAAGTCTCAGACGGTGTTCAGGAAAGATAGATTAGGCAGAATTGGTGGTGGAGTGTTTGTGTCTGTCAGTAGTGGTTTATCTTGTAGTGAAGCCGAAGTAGGTACTCAGTGCGAATTCGTATGTGTGGTGGTTATACTTAACAACTGAATTGGCTCCTCCTACAGACCCCCAGACTCCGATGATATAGCTGCTGAACAGTTCAGAGAAAATTTGAGTCTCGTAACAAATAAATACCCTCACTCTAACGGTTATAGTTGGTGGGGACTTCAACCTTCCCTCGTTATGTTGGCAAAAATACTTGTTCAAAACCGGTGGTTGGCGAAAACATATTCCGAGATTGTCCTAAATGCTTTCTCCGAAAATTGTTTCAAGCAGTTAGTCCACGAACCCACATGAATTGTAAATGGTTGCGAAAACACACTTGACCTCTTAGTCATGATGCTATTAGCTCTGGACTGTTTGTGGCTGATACAGGGATTAGTGATCACAAGGTCGTTGTAGCTAGGCTCAATGCCATTTCTTCCAAATCCACCAGAAACAAACGCCAAATAAAAGCGGATGAAGTGTCACTAGAAGCCTTCCTAAGAGACAGTCTCCATTCCTTCCGAACTGACTACGGAAATGTAGACGAGATTTGGCTCAAATTCAAAGATATAGTAGCAACAGCAATTGAGAGGTTCATACATCATGAATTGGTAAGAGATGGAACGGATCCCCCATGGTACACAAAACAGGGCCGAACGCTATTGCAGAGGCAACTGAAAAAGCATGCGAAGTTCAGAAGAATGCGAAATCCCGAAGATTGGCTAAAATTTACAGACATGCGAAATTTGGCACGTACTTCGATGCGAGATGCTTTTAATAGGTTCCACAACAAAACATTGTCTCGAAATTTGGTAGAAAATCCGAAGAAATTCTGGTCGTATCTAAAGTACACAAGCGGCAAGACGCAGTCAATACTTTCGTCGCGCAGTGCCGATGGTACTGTTACCGACGACTGTGAAGGTAAAGCGAACTTACTGAACCCAGTTTTCCGAAATTACTTTACCAGGGAAGACGAACAGAACATTCCAGAATTTGAAACACTAACAGCTGCTAGCATGAGTTTCTTAGAAGTAGATACCTTCGGGGTTGCGAAGCAACTCTAATCGCTTGATATGGGCAAGTCTTCAGGTCTAGATTGTATACCGATTAGGTTCCTTTCAGATTACGTTGGTACAATAGCTCCCTACGTAGCAACCATATACAACCACTCGCTCACCGATAGATCTGTACCTACAGATTGGAAAATTGCGCAGGTCGCACCAGTGTTCAAGAAGGGTAGTAGGAGTAATCCATTTAACTACAGACCTATATCATTGACGTCGGTTTGCAGTAGGGTTTTGGAGCATATACTGTATTCAAACATTATGAATCACCTCGAAGGGAATGATCTATTGATACGTAATCAGTATGGTTTCAGAAAACATCGTTCTTGTGCAACGCAACTAGCTATTTATTCGCACGAAGCAATGGCCGCTATCGACAGGGGATCTCAAGTTGATTCAGTATTTCTAGATTTCCGGAAAGCTTTTGATACCGTTCCTCAAAAGCGCCTTCTAATCAAGCTGCGCGCCTATGGGGTATCGTCTCAGTTGTGTGACTGGATTCGTGATTTCCTGTCAGGAAGGTCGCAGTTCGTAGTAATAGACGGCAAATCATTGAGTAAAACTGAAGTGATATCAGGTGATCCCCAGGGAAGCGCCCTGGGACCTCTGCTGTTCCTGATCTATATAAATGACCTGGGTTCTCTTAGGTCGTTCGCAGATGATGCTGTAATTTACCGTCTAGTAAGGTCATCCGAAGACCAGTATCAGTTGCAAAGCAATTTAGAAAATATTGCTGTATGGTGCGGCAGGTGGCAGTTGGTAAATAACGAAAAGTCTGAGGTGATCCACATGAGTTCCAAAAGAAATCCGCTGGAGTTCGATTACTCGATAAATAGTACAATTCTCAAGGCTGTCAATTCAACTAAGTACCTGGATGTTAAAATTACGAACAACTTCAGTTGGAAAGACCACATAGATAATATTGTGGGTAAGGCGAGCCAAAGGTTGCGTTTCATTGGCGGGACACTTAGAAGATGCAACAAGTCCACTGAAGAGACAGCTTACACTACACTCGTTCGTCCTCTGTTAGAATATTGCTTCGCGGTGTGGGATCCTTACCAGGTGGGATAGGCGGAGGACATTGAAAGGGTGCAAAAAATGGCAGCTCCTTTTGTATCATCGCGTAATAGGGGAGAGAGTGTGGCAGATATGATACGCGAGTTGGGATGGAAGTCATTAAAGCAAAGACATGTTCCGTCGCGGCGAGATCTATTTACGAAATTTCGGTCACAAACTTTCTCTTCCTAATGCGAAAATATTTTGTTGAGCCAAACCTACATAGGAAGGAATGATCATCAAAATAAATTAAGAGAAATTCGAGCTCGAACAGAAAGATTTAGGTGTTCGTTTTTCCCGCGCGCTGATCGGGAGTGGAATGGTAGAGAGATAGAATGAATGTGGTTCGATGAACCCTCTGCCAAGCACTTAAATGTGAATTGCAGAGTAGTCATGTAGATGTAGATGGGGGGTAAGATATGAAAGAGGAAGCAGCCTGGTAGAATTTCGCACAGAGCACAACTTAATCAAAGCCAACACTTGGTTCAAGAATCGTAAGAGAAGGTTGTATACATGGAAGAATCCTGGTGATACTAGCAGGTATCCGATAGAGATTTAGGAACCAGGTTTTAAGTTGTATCTTACCGTTGTATAGTCTAAGAGATTTCCAGGGGCAGATGTGGACTCTTACCACAATCTATTGGTTATGAACAGTAGATTAAAACTGAAGAAACTGCAAAAAGGTGGAAATTTAAGTACATGGGACCTGGATAAACTGACTGAACCAGAGGTTGTACAGAATTTCAGGGGAGCATAAGGGAACAATTGAAAGAATGGGGGAAAGGAATACAGTAGATGAAGAGTGGGTAGCTTTGAGGGATGAAATAGTGAATGCAGCAGAGGACAATTAGGTAAAAAGACAAGTGCTAGCAGAAATCCTTGGGTAACAGAAGAAATATTGAATTTAATTGATGAACGGAGAAAATATAAAAATGCAGAAAATGAAGCAGGCAAAAAGGAATACAGACGTCTCAAAATGAGAACCACAGGAAGTGCTAAATGGCTAAGCAGGGTTGGCTACAGGACAAATGTAAGGATGAGGAGGCTTATCTCACTTGGGGGAAGATAGATACTGCCTACAGGAAAATTAAAGAGACCGTTTGAGAAAAGAGAACCAACTGCATGAATATCAAGAGCTCCGATGGAAACCCAGTTCTAAGCAAAGAAGGGAAAGCAGAAAGGTGGAAGGAGTATATAGAGGGTCTATGCAAGGGCGATGTACTTGAGGACAATTTTATGGAAATGGAAGAGTATGTAGATGACGATGAAATGGGAGATACGATACTGCGTAAAGAGTTTGAGAGAGCACTGAAAGACCTGAGTCGAAACAGGGCCCCGGGAGTATATAACATTCCATTAGAACTACTGACAGCCTTGGGAAAGCCAGTCGTGACAAAACTCTACCATCTGCAGACGAAATACCCACAGACTTCAAGAAGAATATAATAATTTCAATCCCAAAGAAAGCAGGAATTGACAGATGCGAAAATTACCGATCTGTCAGTTTAATAAGTCACGGCTGCCAAATACTAACGCGAAATCTTTACAGAAGATTGGAAAAACAAAGTAGAAGCCGACGTCAGGGCAGATCAGTTTCGATTCCGTAGAAATATTGGAATACGTGAGGCAATACTAACCCTACGACTTATCTTAGAAAATAGATTAAGTCTACAAGTGCTAGAAACGTATGTTTGCCTTTCCTTAGAGTATTTCAGTCAACACTGTCAAAAGCTTTCTCTCTTTCAATTTCTGAAGGTGGCAGGGGTAATATACAGGGAGCGAAAGGCTATTTACAATTTGTACAGAAACCAGATGGCAGTTATAAGAGTCGAGGGGCATGAAAGGGAATCAGTGGTTGGGAAGGGAGTGAGACAGGTTTGTAGCTTCGCCCCGATGTTATTCAATCTGTGTATTGAGGAAGCAGTGAAGGAAACAAAAGAAAAATTCGGAGTAGGTATTACAATCTATTGTAATACTATCAAAGTTTTTATTTCATCTCAATGTCATCGGCAAACCTCACAGACAGCAAAGGACTACGAACAGCAGTTATGCGGAATGGATAGTGTCTTGAAAGGAGGATAAAAGATGATATCAACAAAAGCCAAACGAGGATAATAGAATGTTGTCGAATTAAGTCGGGTGATGCTGAAGGTATTAGATTAGGAAATGTGACACTTAAAGTTGTAAAGGAGTTTTGCTATTTGGGGAGAAAAATAACTGATGTTGGTCGAAGTAGAGAGGATATAAAATGTAGACTGGCAACGGCAAGGAAAGCTTATCTGAAGAAGAGAAATCTGTTAACATTGAGTATAGATGTAGGTGTCAGGAAGTCGTTTCTGAAAGTATTTGTATGGAGTGTAGCCATGTATGGAAGTGTAACATGGGCGATAAATAGTTTAGACAAGAAGAGAATAGAAGCTTTCGAAATGTGGTGCTACAGAAGAATGCTGAAGATTAGATGGGTAGATGACATAACTAATGAGGAGGTACTTAATAGGATTGGGGAGAAGAGAAGTTTGTGGCACAACTTGACTGGAAGAAGGGATCGATTTCTAGAACATGTTCTGAGACATCAATAGATCACCAGTGTAGTGTTGGAGGGGAGCGTGGAGGGTAAAAATCGTAGAGGGAGACCAATAGATGAATACACCAAGCAGATTCAGAAGAATGTAGGTTGCAGTAGGTACTGGGAGAAGAAGAAGCTTGCACAGGATAGAGTAGCATGGAGAGCTGCATCAAACCAGTCTCAGGACTGTAGGCTACAACAATATAAATTAAGAGAGCGCTATTTCATTTACTCTGTATCAACCTTAGAGAGTGACTTCTGCTACCTTGGTATTTATTTGATTGTTGTTATTTTAAAAGTGAAACCGATTTCTCATATGCTTAAAGGTAATTCAGTTCAATCTTTCAATAGTAAAAAATAAATGCTTCCCGTTTTCTAAATTTTGCATTAAGTTACACTGAGGTTACTGAACGTCTTTTTTTGCATAACATTTAACGTTACTTTCAAAATTTAGTGTTTCAGAATGAGTAACTTCAAGTAGTGGGGCAACTGATGACGCGATTGATGTTAGCTGATGACACGATTACCGTTATCCAAGATGGTGGCTTTTGGAGGGAAGATAGCTCAATTGCGCTACCTCTACTAACCTAAAAAAATGGCGGGAAAGAATTGGCTATTTCCACTAACCTAAGTCAACTCTTCCTAGGAAGTAGGCATAAGTCTTTATTTAAACCATTAGAGGTAGTACCACTATCAAGTGTTTTCGCCATGCTCTTGTCAAATGTTCACGAATTTTCCTCTAAGAGCTTACTCCTGCAGCTGATGCAAGTTATTATGATATTGTCACTCAATTCGAATATAATTTTTATAAATTTGTTTAAATAAGTTTAAATTTGATTAGATTTCTTTAAATTTATTATCTACCTACGGCATTAGTGTGTTACCACCACGAGGCTGAGATATAGGTTGTCGGTATGTTACATGAAATCATTCAACTCTACACATAAGTCCTTATTAAGCAGTTAGAGTGAAATTAACGTGCATTTTCCAAGAGGATTGTGGTACTGCCTCTAAGAGCTTATTCCCAGAAATCATGGGAGTTAGTGTTGTGTTGCCTCCACTAGAGCCTGCTCATTCAATTCGGATATAATTTGTTTAAATTTATTATGTACCTACAGCATTAGTGTCGTGTTACCGCCATAAGAGGCTAAGATATCGATAGCTCTATTACTTGCACTGGACATAAGTCCTTATTTAAACAATTAGAACCTCTACAACCATCAAGTGTGTTCGCCACCGTCTTTGAGAATGTTCACGAAATTTGCTCTAACAGTTTATTCTTGCAGCTGATGAGAGTTAGTATGGTGTTTCCTTTAAATTCGAATATAATTTGTTCAAATTTTTATAAATTTATTGCCTATCTACAGCATTAGTTTCATGCTACCGCCATAACAGGCTGAGATATGAATAACTGTATTACATGAACTAGACATAAATCTTTATTTAAACGATTATAGCACTACAACCATCCACTCTGTTCACGAAATTTGCTCTAGCACCCGATGGGAGTTAGTAGCGTGTTTCCAATTCACTTCGAATATAATCTCTATAAATTTGTATTAATTTCTTTAAATTTGTTTAAATTTATTATCTACCTACAGCATTAGTGTTGTATTACCGCCACAAGAGGCTTAGATATCGATGTTTTAATAGCTGTAGTACATGCACTGTATCGACGTGACAGCGTTGTGTTTCGTCCTCGGATAATAAACATCGTCCGGGTAGAGTACAGTGCGGGAATCGGCATAAGAGGGCGACATACGTAAAACGAGAGCCAGACTTTGACGCTCAAAACACCATATCTCTTCCACTGGCCCACAACGGAGCCGGTGATGGTCTGTATTCTAGACGTTACAGTTCACACATAAGGCGAATCTGCAAGATGGGTTCTATGGAGAGTCCCTCGAATACCAGGTCGAACGTACACCAGGATCGAGCGTCACCGCGTTGACAGAGCACCATACTACGTTCCAGTGCACGGTAGGACACGTCAATTCGACGACATTAAACGACCGGCGGCGAAGTAGTGTGCGGCAGGTGACTGGCTGTTGGTAAGCGAGAGACGGGGAGGTTGCCGTACTCCAGGTAAAGCCTGCCAAAGCAGGAAAAGGGCACCCGTGTCTGACCTGAGGGTCAAGGGAACACGGTGCCAGGCCATCCGTCAGTAGGCCGGTGAGGCTGGTCGGTCATCGTCGAAAAAGCCTGCGGTGCAAACTAACAAAGAGAAATACTTCTCGATAGTGAACACTGACAAGGCCAAGACCGGCCCGTTCTTTTGGAAGGGTGACGGAGTAATATCGAACCTTTAATATCATTCCAACGCTGACAAAGGAACCGAATGCGGCCACGATGCTCCGAGCTATGTGTTTAGGCATCGGTAGTGTTTGCGCTACGTGCGGAATTCGTGATGCCCGATAGACGTTAACATATTCGGTCCATTGATGTAGGTCCTACACACGAAGACGAAGATCCACAAGCCCAGCACTTGCAAGAGACTCCGATAATTGATGGTGGTCGTGCGTGAGATGTAGTCCGTGAAGTCGATACCGAGACAACGGATTTTATCGAGCAGTGCCACCCTCGCAGGTGTCATCCCACGCCAGTGTTCAAAGCCATTGATTTATGTACATTTACACGGCATCTCGAAGCTTCGAAGTGGCTAACCAATCCAATGCTTTGCGAACATCACGTTCGTCACGAAGAGGTAACATCAGATCATCTGCATACGCAGTGCACCTAAAAAAGAAGCCACCAAGAGAAAAACCCGTGAGGCCGTGTCGCAGCCCGCACAACAAAGGTTCTAATGCAAGGCGTACAGTATTGTCCATAATAGGCGTACCTGTGTAACACAGCGACGAATTTACAAGGTGTTCGACAGTCTAACGTTGACAAGCGCTTTCCCTGTTGCGCCACGTAGGAGACGAGTAACACCTCGGAGGAAGCGTCGGGGTAATGCTTATTCTGAAGAACAGCAGTTTAGTACGTATGACTGACGTAATCAAATGCTTGACGAATATCGCAGCCAGAGCTCCCGATACGCGACGCACCTTAGCGAGGGCAATCAGCGGCACAGGGCGGAGCGGATATTATGCGTCCCACTTATCGATGACTCATCCATTGATAGGACACGGGATGTCGTACGCAGAATTCGAGCTGCCACTCGACGCGTGAAGTTTTTCGTATCACGGTTCAACCAAGTCAATGGTCGGTAGACTGTAGTACGTGAACCTCCGTGAGGTTTACGGATTGGGATGGTGGTACCTTCCACAAATGCAGCGGGATGTTGCGCCTCTATTGTCATGAGCTCTTGACATATAGTAGTCCAATAGGGCACCAGTAGTCTCTGGAACGTCCTATAAATCTCCAGAGGTAACCCATCCGGTCCTAGTAGCTCATTGGGTGGCCCTTTCCCTATGGCATCCAACATTTCTTCTTCAGTCACCGGTTCTAGCAGTTCCTGTTGGAGTTCCGGAGTAACCGCTGCGTGTGTCAAACCAGCGACAACACTAATGATCTCTTGATCAGATCTCGTCCTCGTGTACAGGTGAGAATAAGGGGTAAAGTATGCATTGCTTATGTCTCTCTGCGTGGCGTGACGGACGCCGTTTTCTGTAGTCACTTCATAGATCAATGTCCCGTGTATCTGCTCTCATTCCATGGCTATATGGTACATGCCCCCCCCCCCCCCCCCCCATGAACCTTGGAACTTGCCATTCGTGGGGAGCCTTGCGTGCCTCAGCGATACAGATAGCCGTACCGTAGGTGCAACAAGAACGGAGGGGTATCTGTTGAGAGGCCAGACAAACGTGTGTTCCTGAAGAGGGGCAGCAGCCTTTTCAGTAGTTGCAGGGGTAACTGTCTGGATGATTGACTGATCTGGCCTTGTAACACTAACCCAAACGGCCTTGCTGTGCTGGTACTGCGAACGGCTGAAAGCAAGGGGAAACTACAGTCGTAATTTTTCCCGAGGGCATGCAGCTTTACTGTATGGTTAAATGATGATGGCGTCATCTTGGGTAAAATATTCCTGTGGTAAAATAGTCCCCCATTCGGGTCTCTGGGCGGGGACTACTCAAGGAGACGTCGTTATCAGGAGAAAGAAAACTGGCATTCTACGAATCGGAGCGTGGAATGTCAGACCCATTAATCGCGCAGGTAGGTTAGAAAATTTAAAAAGGGAAATGGATAGGTTAAAGTTAGAGATAGTGGGAATTAGTGAAGTTCGGTGGCAGGAGGAACAAGATTTCCGGTCAGGTGAATACAGGGTTATAAACACAAAATCAAATAGGGATAAAGCAAGAGTGCGCTTAATAATGAATAAAAAAATAGGAGTTCGGGTAAGCTACTACAAACAGCATAGTGAACGCATTATTGTGGCCAAGATAGATTCGAAGCCCACGCCTATTACAGTAGTACAAGTTTATATGCCAACCAGCTCTGCAGATGACGAAGAAATTGATGAAATAAAAGAAATTATTCAGATAGTGAAGAGAGACTAAAATTTAATAGTCATGGGTGACAGGAATTCGACAGTAGGAAAAGGGAGAGAATGTAACGTAGTAGGTAAAGATGGATTGGGGGTAATAAATGAAAGAGGAAGCCGCCTGGTAGAATTTAGTACAGAGCACAACTTAATCATAGCTAACACATGGTTCAAGAACCATAAAAGAAGGTTGTATACATGGAAGAGGCCTGGAGATACTGACAGGTTTCAGATAGATTATATAATTATAAGACAGAGATTTGGGAACCAGGTTTTAAATTGTACGACATTTCCAGGGGCAGATGTGGACTGTGACCACAATCTATTTGTTATGAACTGTAGATTAAAACTCAATAAACTGCAAAAAGGTGGGAATTTAAGGAGATGGGATCTGGATGAACTGAAAGAACCAGAGGTTGTAAGGAGTTTCAAGGAGAGCATAAGAGAACAATTGAGAGGAATAGGGCAAACAAATACAGTAGAAGAAGAATGAGTAGGTTTGAGGAATGAAGTAGTGAAGGCAGCAGTGGATCAAGTAAGTAAAAAGACGAGGGCTAGTAAAAGTCGTTGGGTAACAGAAGATATATTGAATTTAATTGATGAAAGGAGAAAATATAAAAATGCAGTAAATGAAGCGGGCAAAAAGGAATATAACCGTCTCAAAAATGAGATCGACAGGAAGTGCAAAATGGCTAAGCAGGGATGGCTATAGGACAAATGTAAGGATGTAGAGGCTTATTACAAAAAACTCGATGGTTTGTCACCTCATGGTTCCATGTCACAGACATCAGCGAAAGTTCTTCACCAAATGTTATGCACAGATCACATCTGGATCACCAGTGAAGACGGAACAGGCTAATATTGTTGCTCACATGCCAGTTGCGCAGTGAACTAGCTTTATTGCTGTACACCTGTACTGTGTTGAGGGACAAGGATAAAGTGATGTCATGGCGATGGAACTTGATGAGGTTTGTTTGCCATAAATACATTGACTCTGCACAAAAGAGTAAACAAGTAACCGGCAAATGAAATCTATTTACAATGTCTACTAGCTGGTGAATGCGGTAAATGATGTTCTCACAGGAGTGCATTTTGAGGGCATACAGTCCTCAGTGATATGAGCATGTCGTCCTATCACGTGACCACGGAATAACAATGGACGTAAGTCTGGAGTGAAGCTAACTTTCTTTATGAACCACCAGGCACACTGTACTTATGAACGAAAGCGAAACATGTGGACAGCCCTAAATAAAGCCAAACACATCAGTAGCTCACGTTAAGCTCAACCCAAGTAGTCCATGGCTCGTGCACCAGACCCAGAATACGTGTATACACGGTACTATAGCCCATCTCAAACTGGTTTGTTTTTTACTCCTGTGTGCATCATACCATTGCCATAATTTGGCCTAACAGAATATTTGCTTGTGAGTGGACACCACGTGCCACACGCTTTGCGCTGATTGCCGTCCACATATTTCTGCGGGACAGCTGTCGTGATAGTCACTAGGGGAAAGATAGACACTGCCTACAGGAAAATTAAGAAGACCTTTAGAGAAAAGAGAACCACTTGCATGGATTTCAAGATTTGAGATGGAAACGCAGTTCTAAGCAAAGAAGGGAAACCAGAAAGGTGGAAGGAGTATATAGAGGGTCTATACAAGGGCAGTGTTCTTGAGGACAATATCATACAACCGGAGGAAAATGTAGATGAAGTTGATATAGGAGATATGATACTGCATCAAGAGTTTGACAAAGCACTGAAAGACCTAAGTCGAAATAAGGCCCCGGGAGTAGACACCATTCAATTAGAACTACTGACAGCCTTGGAAGAGCCACGCCTAACAAAACTACCATCTGGTGACCAAAATGCATGAGACAGAGAAATTACCCTCAGACTTCAAGAAGAATATAATAATACCAATCCCAAACAAAGCAGGTGTTGGCAGATGTGAAAATTACCGAACTATCAGTTTAGTAAGTCATGGCTGCAAAATACTAACGCGAATTCTTTACAGACGAATGGAAAAACTGGTAGAAGTCGACCTCAGGGAAGATCAGTTAGGAAATATTGGAATACGTGAGGCAATACTGACCCCACGACTTATCTTAGAAAATAGATTATGTCTACAAAAGCTAGAAACGTAGGTTTGCCTTTCCTTAGAGTATTCCAGTCAACACTGTCAAAAGTTTTCTCTCTTTGACTTTCTGAAGGTGGCATGGGTAATATACAGGGAGCGAAAGGCTAATTACAATTTGTACAGAAACAAGATGGCATTTATAAGAGTCGAGGGGCATGAAAGGGAATCAGTGGTTGGGAAGGGAGTGAGACAGGTTTGTAGCCTCTCCCCGATGTTATTCAATCTGTATATTGAGTAAGCAATGAAGTAAACAAAGTTTTTATTTCTTCTCCATGGATTTTAATACCTACTCCGAATTTTTCTTTTGAGGTTCGGCGATGACATTGTAATTCTGTCTGAGAGGGCAAAGGACTTGGAAGAGCAATTGAAAGGAATGGATAGTGTCTTGAAAGGAAGATATAAGATGAACACCAACAAAAGCAAAACGATGATAATGGAATGTAGTCGAATTACGTCGGGTAACGCTGAGGGAATTAAAATAGGAAATGAGACACTTAAAGTAGTAAAGGAGTTTTGCTATTTGGGGAGCAAAATAACTGATGATGGTCCAAGTAGAGAGGATATAAGATGTAGACTGGCAATTGCAAGGAAAGCGTTTTTGAAGAAGAGAAATTTGTTAACATCAAATATAGATTTAAGTGTCAGGAAGTCTTTTCTGAAAGTATTTGTACGGAGTGTAGCCATGTATGGAAGTGAGACATGGACGATAAATAGTTTGGGCAAGAAGAGAATAGAAGCTTTCGAAATATGGTGCTATAGAAGATTGCTGAAGATTAGATGGGTAGATCACGTAACTAATTAGGAGGTATTGAATAGAATTGGGGAGAAGTTTGTGGCACAACATGGCTAGAAGAAGGGATCGGTTGGTAGGATCAAGGGATCACCAATTTAGTATTGGAGTATTTAGTATTGGAGTATTTCAATAAAAGCCGATGCCATTTCAGGCATTTGTTTCACTTTTTACCACTCGACCGAAATTGTTCTGTGAATTAGGCTACAGGAAAGTTAAGGAGGTATTCGGGAAACAAAGAGAAGCAGCTGTACGAATATAAAGATCTCAGATGGAGAACCAGTCTTCAGCAAAGATGGGAAAGGTGGGAGGTCGAAGGAGTATGTAGAGGGTCTATACAAAGTGTGGGGCAGCTGGTTAACAGTAGTCATTGTAATCACTCACGTTTTGTTGTTGTTGTTTTGGTCTTCAGTCCTGAGACTGGTTTGATGCAGCTCTCCATGCTACTCTATCCTGTGCAAGCTGCTTCATCTCCCAGCACCTACCCCAACCTACATCCTTCTGAATCTGCTTAGTGTAGTCATCTCTTGGTCTCCCTCTACGATTTTTACCCTCCACACTGCCCTCAAGTACTAAATTGGTGATTCCTTGATGCCTCAGAACATGTCCTAACAACCGATTCCTACTTCTAGTCAAGTTGTGTCACAAACTCCTCTTCTCCCCAATTCTATTCAATACCTTCTCATTAGTTATGTGATCCACCCAACTAATCTTCAGCATCTTTGTATAGCACCACATTGCGAAAGCTTCTATTCTCTTCTTGTCCAAACTATTTATCGTCCACGTACTCCATACAAATACTTCTAAATCTATACTCGGTTTTAACAAATTTCTCTTCTTCAGAAACGCATTCCTTGCCATTCTCGGTCTACATTTTATATCCTCTCTAATTAGAACATCATCAGTAATTTTTTTCCCCAAATAGCAAAACTCCTTTACTACATTAAACGTCTCATTTCTTAATCCAATTCCCTCAGCATCACAGGCCTTAATTCGACTACATTCCATTATCCTCGTTTTGCTTTTGTTGATGTTCATCTTATATCCTCCTTTCAAGACACTGTCCATTCCGTTCAACTGCTCTTCCAAGTCCTTTGCTGTCTCTGAGGTTCGCGAATGACATTGTAACTCTGTCAAAGTTTTTATTTCTTCTCCATGAATTTTAATACCTACTCCGAAATTATATTTGGTTTTCTTTACTACTTGCTCAACATACAGATTCAACAGCATCGGGGAGAGGCTACAATCTCGTCTCAATCCCTTTCCAACCACTGCTTCCCTTTCGTGCCCCTTGACTCTTATAACTGCCATCTGGTTTCTGTTAAAATTGAAAATAGACTTTCGCTCCCCTTATTTTACCCCTGCCACCTTCAGAATTTGAAAGAGAGTATTCCAGTCAACACTGTCAAAAGCTTTCTGTAAGTCTACAAATGCTAGGAATGTAGGTTTGCCTTTCCTTAATCTTTCTTCTAAGATAAGCCGTAGGGTCAGTATTGCCTCACGTGTTACAGCATTTCTACGGAATCCAAACTGATGTTTCTTGAGTTCGGCTTCTACCAGTTTTTCCATTCTTCTGTTAAGAATTCGTGCTAGTATTTTACAGCCGTGACTTATTAAACTGATAGTTCGGTAATTTTCACATCTGTCAACACTTGCTTCCTTTGGAATTGGAATTATTATATTCTTCTTGAAGTATGAGGGTATTTCGCCTGTCTCATATATCTTACTGACCAGATGGTAGAGTTTTGTCAGGACTGGCTCTCCCAAGGCTGTCAGTAGTTCTAATGGAATGTTGTCCACTCTCGGGTCTTTGTTTCGACTCAGGTCTTTCAGTGCTCTTTCAAACTCTTCATGCAGTATCATATCTCCCATTTCACCTTCATCTACATCCTCTTTCATTTCCATAACATTGTCCTCAATTACATTGCCCTTGTATAGACCCTCTATATACTCCTTCCACCTTTCTGCTTTCCCTTCTTTGCTTAGAACTGGGTTTCCATCTGAGCTCTTGATATCCATGCAAGTGGTTCTCCTTTCTCCTTTCTTCCTGTAGGCAGTATCTATCTTACCCCTAGTGAGATGAGCCCTCTACATTCTTACATTTGTCGTCTAGCCATCCCTGCTTAGCCATTTTGCACTTCCTGCCGATCTCATTTTTGAGACGTATCTGTTCCTTTTTGCCCGCTTCATTTACTGCATTTTTATATTTTCTCCTTTCATCAATTAAATTCAATATTTCTTCTGTTACCCAAAGATTTCTAACATCTCTCGTCTTTTTACCTACCTGATCCTCTGCTGCCTTGACTACTTCATCCCTCAGAGCTACCCATTCTTCTTCTGCTGTATTTCTTTTCCCCCATTCTTGTCAATTGTGCCCCTATGCTCTCCCTAAAACTCTGTACAATCTCTGGTTTAGTCAGTTTATCCACGGTCCCATCTCCTTAAATTCTCCCCTTTTCGCAGTTTCTTCAGTTTTAATCTGCAATTCATAACCAATAGATTGTGGTCAGAGTCCACATCTACCCCTGAAAATGCCTTACAATTTGTCGGCCTGAGTGGCCGAGCGGTTCTAGGTGCTACAGTCTGGAACCGCGCGACCACTACTGTCGCAGTTTCGAATTTTGGCTCGGGCATGGATGTGTGTGATGTCCTTAGGTTAGTTAGGTTTATTTATTTCGCATTTCTAGGGGACTGATGACCTCAGATTTTAAGTCCCATTGTGCTCAGAGCCATTTGAACTTTTTTTTTGTCATTAAAATTTAAAACCTGGTTCCTAAATCTCTGTCTTACCATTATATAATCTATCTGATACCTTCTAGTATCTCTAAGCTTCTTCCATGTGTACAACCTTCTTTCATGATTCTTGAACCAATTTATATTCACTCATAGGGGGAAATATTTGAAATATTAGAATGATTAGAATTATTTAGAATTTCTGTAAATATTTCTCGCCGTCGTTTACGAGAGCTTGGAAAATTTTGATGGTGACAATGTAGTTCGGAATATTTAAACAATTGTGGCGCTTTATTATCCCAATTGTGCAAGGAATTCCATCAACATAACTCACCAAGCGTTATTACACTGTTGAAAATCCTTTTCATCAGCCTCATAGCACTGTGCGACCACACCTCCAACCAGTTCGCGAGGCTGGCCATTTCGCCTATTTCTTCATGCGGAGGCTGCACTACTCCCACTCAGGTCCATGACTGGCTACTGGCAGAGCGGAAGTTGCACTAATCCCTAAACAAAAGCTTCAGCTGGTGGCAAAGTTTCGATATTTGATACCTGAGAAATTCCTGTTGAAGCACATGCTCTCTCTCTCTCTCTCTCTCTCTCTCTCTCTCTCTCTCTCTCTCTCTCTCTCAAGCAGTCACGTCATGTAGTGTGCCACTGCCAGGACTGTACGCACCGTTGGTCATTGTTGGTTTAAACCACAAACAAAGCAGCATTTACCTGGTAAACCCCAGGTGTGGATGTCTTGGAAATATTCCCGCACTCTATCAGACTGATTGAGTAATTAATTACATCGATACCCTTTTTCTGGACAGTTTTTCCTTGCTTCCTATTGGTGGATAATAGAACTGGAATATTTGATGGGATGTTATCCTACAACCTCCCAGCCGGCCGGAGTGACCGAGCGTTTCTAGGCGTTTCAGTCTGGAACCGCGCGACTGCTACGGCCGCAGGTTCGAATCCTGCCTCGAGCATGGATGTGTGTGATGTCCTTAGGTTAGTTAGGTTTAAGTAGTTCTAAGTTCTAGGGGACTGATGTCCTGAGCTGTTAAGTCCCATAGTGCTCACAGCCATTTTTACAACTTCCCAGTATGCAAACCCTACTGTTATTTTTTTCACTTGCCTCCTATCGGTCGATACTAGTACAGTTACGTCATTTGGTAGAAAGTCCATTAAGTTGAAGGTAACTGAAAATTTCGAAGTTCAGTTCAGTTGCACGCTATGTCTATAAACAATCTGTGGAGGGTTTGTACTGGTGCTACAATGAGATGGAGATGGAGGAGAACGAGAAGGAAGGGTCTACTGCCTGATATGATAGAGACAACAGCAAATACCACTGAAAGACAGAGATCACTGTGATGTATTGAGAAGCACTAAACCTGACACACTTAAACCACCTCCTGATCGTCCACACACAGCGCACCTGTCCCCTCGTACACCGCCATTGCCAACGCTCAGAGGCCAGAGAAAACTGTAGCAGCCATGGATGTGCGTGTATACCAGAATGCACCATCCAAGCCATGCGCGGAGTCCAGGGATAATTGAGTTGTAGGACTTCGTATTTCATCAATGCGTTCAGGACCAACACTTGGCAGTGATCAATACTGAATTGCTCAATTGGCCATGGAGAATACATGCAACACACGCGATCGAAAAGACAGCTATACTCGTACTGAGTATCAGTTCGCTATTCAGCTATCCAGAGGGCATAATCGCCGGGAGTTGTCCTGCAGCTGTGCGCAAAAAACGACTAGTCCGCTGGCCTGAACTTTTCTTTGTCTCTACCACTCGCAAGAGCTTTTAGCCAGCAAACCCATTTGTTCTGGCCACAGTCTACCTCTGCCACGTGCTTCTCATGACGAACTTTGTCGTCCTAGGAAACCAGCGACGTATTTATCACTGTAATTACAATCACATAGTTCGATTGCAGCCCCAACCTGATAACATTAAAAAGAGATCGAAGTAACAGAAACACCTCCTCCTGAAGACTGTTGCTCTGGAAATATCAATAACCCTCTTATGACTGGGCACCTCCTTATGGCTATCGATGCCTTGAAACTGCAATCCCCCATGTCAAACCCATATCTCCCTTATGACTGGACACAGCCGTTTTCTTTGTACATGTTGAAACAATAACCACAGTCACTTCACACCCCCAAAACTAGCTTTATAATCCTGCCATTCACACCGCCTACTAAGTACAATACTTTGCCAGTAACTGAATGCTGGTGGCTCCAAGCAATATTCAGTGGAAAACCGCAATGGATCGACATGCCTCATTTGTTTACCTTGCATGTGTGTCTTAGGAAGAGAGGCATAATCGTCCTATGAGCTACCAGATATTAAAAACACGATCGCAAAGACCGTGTTATTGTAACCCCGCATAAAAATCGGTCTTCGTTCTACAGACACCCAAGTATCAACAACGATATCCATGCTGAAAAGTATACCTTCCTTATAAATCGAGGTATGCTAGTGCTTCTGAATAAAGTAGTCTTCCGCACAAATACCAAGATATTGAACGTGGATAGTGATTGCGGTTTCTGTATTAACAGACCGAAAGTGTAGGTGCACATTGCTAGCAATGTAAGCCCGTAATAAAATCAACACTATCACCGAATTTAGAAAGTGATGCAGCTAAGAAACATGGTACTAGTCCAATATTTGTAACTGCTTCTTGCAGCTGCTACGTATTTGTCACACTAACAAACAGTATTTGTAGCGTCTTCTATATCGATAGTATGTATACAGTGTAACAGAGGTTCTGCGATATATCCACGTGGTTATAGGGGAGGTTGATGGTTGATTGAGAATGATCACATACAGTGGATGGTATGTTATATGAGCAATCACTTAAAAATGCATCACTAGATGGACCTCATAAAATATGTATAAAATCCCATGACTTCTCAGGTCTTTAGTGTCAAGCTTTCAGCCAGAAATGCTGTCTGGAATTTAGTACCATTCAGCCACATATTTTGGGTGCATCCTATCGCGTTGTCTTAATGATTACAGCGTCCAGTCCCGGTAGCTGAGTGGTCAGCTCGACAGAATGTCAATCCTAAGCGACCGGGTTCGATTCCCGGCTGGACTGGAGATTTTTTCCGCTCAGGGACTGGATGTTGTGTTGTTCTAACCATCATCATTTCATCCCCCATCGACGCGCAACTCGTCGAAGTGGCGTCAAACCGAAAATGTCGTCCTAACCGCCGTCTGCTTCACGTCTGCTGTGCAGCGAGCTACGTTATTTAAGTATTAACTGTATTTTTCTTACTTGTCACTTCTTTTACCGTGTGTTTTTTCTTTTAGGAAGCTTTAATTGTCGACTGCTATTAATAGTGTTCCATAGATTTCGTGTTAGTTTTGAATACAGTCAGAGAGAGTCCCTTTAGTGAGCCATAGTGCCAGTAGTGCTAGTGTTTGTTTTCAATACAGTCCAGAGACGGGTAGTGCTATTTTCATTGTTTTCTACAAGAAGTGGCTAGCAATCACAGTTTAGTCAATAATCAGCCGCCTTTAGTGAATTAGCAGTCTAGTTAAAAGTTTATTAAGTCTCTTCAGTAAATTAATTCCTTAGGATGGATAGGATGTGTGACTGCTGTGTACGGACGCACGAGGAGCTGGCCACTCTTCGCGAACAGCTGAGCGTGTTGATGGCCGCGGTCATCCGTTTTCAGGCTGCTACCTCGCAGTGTAGCGGCAGTGGGGAGTCTGGAGCGTCTCAAGGTACACCCCAGGTGTTACATGCTTCACCCACTGTCCCTGCTGTCAAGATATCTTCTCGGGTACCGGGCGCGGTTGGGCCACCCTCTCCGCAAGGGGAGTGGCGGGTTCAGTGGCGTTCGCGGTGCACGAGGCGGAGGGTCAATGTGGAGGCTGGCCGTGTGGCATCACCCGCTCTGTCTGTGAGTGGACATGTGGCTGCTCCTTCAGCAAGGTCCGAGCAGGCACACGGGGGGAGGGGTTTATTAGTTATTGGGAGCTCCAACGTTAGGAGGGTGATGGAGCCCCTTAGGAAAATAGCGGAAAGGTCGGGGAAGAAGGCCAGTGTTCACTCTGCTTGCCGGGGGGTCTCATCCGAGATGTGAAGGAGGCCCTACCGTCTGGGTTGAGAGGTCATCCTCAGTTCGTACAGGCGGTTGGCGGAATCTGAGCTAACTATTTGTAGTATCGTTCCCAGAACCGATCGCGGCCTCTGGTTTGGAGCCGAGTGGAAGGCTTAAACCAGAGGCTCAGACGATTCTGCGGAGAGCTGGGGTGCAAATTTCTTGACCTCCGCTATCGGATGCAGAAATGTAGGGTCCCCCTGAATAGGTCAGGCGTGCACTACAGGCCGGAAGCGGCTACAATGGTAGCGGAGTACGTGTGGAGTGCACATGGGGGTTTTTAGGTTAGAGAATTCCCTCCCTAGGCCCAACAAGACGCCTCCTGAGACGCGGCAAGGTAGGAGTAGGCAAAATGCAACAGGGAATAACAATATTAATGTGCTAATAGTAAAGTGCAAGAGCGTCTATAGAAAGGTCCCAGAACTGCTCTCATTAATAAACGGTCACAGCGCCCATATAGTACTAGGGACAGAAAGTTGGCTGAAACCAGACGTAAACAGTAATGAAATCCTAAACTCAGATTGGAATGTATACCGCAGAGACAGGCTGGACAGTGAACGGGGAGGCGTGTTTATAGCGATAAGAAGTGCAATAGTATCGAAGGAAATTGACGGAGATCCGAATTGTCAAATGATTTGGGTGAGGGTCAAGGATAAAGCAGGCTCAGACATCGTAATTGGACGTCTCTATAGGACCCCGGGCTCAGTACATGAAGAATAATTTGGAAAACATTTCGAGTACATTTCCCCACCATGTTAGAGTTCTGGGTGGAGATTTTAATTTGCCGGATACAGACTGGGTGACTCAAACGTTCATAACGGGTGGCAGGGACAAAGAATCCAGTGAAATTTTTTTAAGTGCTTTATCTGAAAACTACTTTGAGCAGTTAAACAGAGAACCGACTCGTGGCGATAACATATTAGACCTTCTGGTGACAAACAGACCCGAACTATTTGAATCAGTTAATGCAGAACAGGGAATCAGCGATCATAAAGCGGTTACTGCATCGATTATTTCAGCCGTAAATAGAAATATTAAAAAAATGTAGGAAGATTTTTCTGTTTAGCAAAAGTGACGAAAAGCAGATTACAAAGTACCTGATGGCTCAACATAAAAGTTTTGTCTCAAATACAGATAGTGTTGAGAATCAGTGGACAAAGTTCAAAACCATCGTACACTATGCGTTAGATGAGTATGTACCAAGCAAGATCGTAAGCGATGGAAAAGAGCCACCGTGGTACAACAACCGAGTTAGAAAACTGCTGCGGAAGCAAAGGGAACTTCACAGCAAACATAAACATAGCCAAAGCCTTCCAGACAAACAAAAATTACGAGAAGCGAAAGGTAGTGTGAGGAGGGCTATGCGAGAGGCGTTCAATGAATTCGAAAGTAAAGTTCTATGTACTGACTTGGCAGAAATCCTAAGAAATGTTGGTCCTATGTCAAAGCGGTAGGTGGATCAAAACAAAATGTCCAGACACTCTGTGACCAAAATGGTACTGAAACAGAGGATGACAGACTAAAGGCCGAAATACTAAATGTCTTCTTCCAAAGCTGTTTCACAGAGGAAGACTGCACTGTACTTCCTTCTCTAGATTGTCGCACAGTTGACAAAATGGTAGATATCGAAATAGACGACAGAGGGATAGAGAAACAATTAAAATTGCTCAAAAGGGGAAAGACCGCTGGACCTGATGGGATACCAGTTTGATTTTACACAGAGTACGCTAAGGAACTTGCCCCCCTTCTTGGAGCAGTGTACCGTAGGTCTCTAGAAGAGCGAAGCGTTCCAAAGGATTGGAAAAGGGCACAGGTCCTCCCCGTTTTCAAGAAGGGACATCGAACAGATGTGCAGAACTATAGACCTATATCTCTAACGTCGATCAGTTGTAGAATATTGGAACACGTATTATGTTCGAGTACAATGTATTTTCTGGAGACTAGAAATCTACTCTGTGGGAATCAGCAATGGTTTCGAAAAAGACGGTCGTTTGAAACCCAGCTCGCGCTATTCGTCCACGAGACTCAGAGGGCCACAGACACTGGTTCACAGGCAGATGCCCTGTTTCTTGACTTCCGCAAGGCGTTTGACACAGTTCCCCACAGTCGTTTAACGAACAAAGTAAGAGCATACGGACTATCAGACCAATTGTGTGATTGGATTGAGGAGTTCCTAGATAACAGAACGCAACATGTCATTCTCAAGGGAGAGAAGTGTTCCGAAGTAAGAGTGATTTCAGGTGTGCCGCTGGGGAGTGTCATAGGACCGTTGCTTTTCACAATAAATGACCTGGTGGATGACATCGGAAGTTCACTGAGGCTTTTTGCAGGTGATACTGTGGTGTATCGACAGGTTGCAACAATGGAAAATTGTACTGAAATGCAGGAGGATCTGCAGCGAATTGACGCATGGTGCAAGGAATGGCAATTGAATCTCAATGTAGACAAGTGTAATGTGCTGCGAATACATAGAAAGATAGATCCCTTATTTATCTACAAAATAGGTCAGCGACTGGAAGCAGTTAATTGCATAAATTATCTGGGAGTACGCATTAGGAGTGATTTAAAATGGAATGATCATATAAAGTTGATCGTCGGTAAAGCAGATGCCAGACTGAGATACGTTGGAAGAATCCCAAGGAAATGCAATCCGAAAAAAAAGGAAGTAGGCTGCAGTACTCTTGTTCGCCCACTGCTTGAATACTGCTCAGTAGTGTGGGGTCCGCACCAGATAGGTTTGATAGAAGAGACAGAGAAGATCCAACGGAGAGCAGCGCGCTTCGTTACAGGATCATTTAGTAATCGCGAAAGCGTTACGGGGTGAAAGATAAACTCCAGTGGAAGACTCTGCAGGAGAGACGCTCAGTAGCTCGGTACGAGCTTTTGTTAAAGTTTCGAGAACATACCTTCACCGAAGTGTCAAGCAGTATATTGCTCCCTCCTACGTATATCTCGCGAAGAGACCATGAGGATAAAATCAGAGAGATTAGAACCCCCACAGAAGCATACCGACAATCCTTCTTTCTACGAACAATACAAGACTGGAGTAGAAGGGAGAACCGATAGAGGTACTCAGGGTACCCTCCTCCACACACCGTCAGGTGGCTTGCGGAGTATGAATGTAGATGTAGAAAGACTTGCACCCGGCGAACACTCTACCCGACGGGAGGCCACAGTGACACGAGATTCACATTTTCATGATTACAGCCACTGGTAGATTATATTCACGGCACTCTCCTGTCTCAAAACTAGTTACCTCTTTCGATCCTGTCTGCTAAGGACCCTGTACGGCAAAACTCCATCGTGATTTTAATCAGTCCCTCTGCACCTTGTAACTCTCCCTCGGTCTCTGCCACGATCTCACTGCAGCCTTGTCCATGTGGTCATCACAGTTTGAGTCGTAACTGAGCCGAAGTTGGAGAGACAAACACGGAGAGCTGAGTTAATGCAACGGGACCATCTTTTTACCGTCTGGTGGAAATGGGAACATTTTGTCGTAGCTGTGCTAACCGTGTGCAATGTGTAAAGCCAGTGCCAAACAAAGCTTTCTCCTGCGACACAAGCTAGTAGGAAAGACAGTACCAGCAGTTACAGTAGTGTTTATGAGGAAAGTTAGGTAGACTCCACATAATATGTCAACTAGAAGATGGACAATGATTTTGCTACAGCTTTGAGGGATGTTTTCAAACTACAAATGGTTCAAATGGCTCTGAGCACTATGCGACTTAACTTCTGAGCTCATCAGTCGCCCAGAACTTAGGTTAGTTAGGTTTAATTAGTTCTAAGGACATCACACACACATCCATGCCCGTGACAGGATTCTAACTTGCGACGGTAGCGGTCTCTCGGCTCCAGACTGTAGCGCCTAGAACGCACGGCCACTCCGGCCGCCAGCGGCGGACTTAGCGCACAGCATCCCTCAGGGTGCATTTCTATCTGTCACGAAAACATTATCTCTATCTTCGTTATTTTGTACCATCCAATAGAAAGAAACTATGAGCTATAAAAACTTCACTCTCACCCAATAGAGAATTTGATAAGGTGTTACTGTGTTCCTCTATCCGATATGTCAAAAACAAGTACCGTCTGTGTGCTATGTGGAGATCCTACTGAAAATATACAGGTACTGCTCGACTGGAGCAGGTAACCAGTGATCGAAGTCGCTTCAGGACCTGCACTGTAGGACCACCATATCCCACAGATTATCAATTAAAATAGAGTGTCATTGGGCCTTTGTTTGATATGTTGCTTTCCGCTGTAACACATCGAAGTAGTATATGTCTGCAGCTTTGTACACCGCCATACCTTTTTTTTTTATCCACCATGACTTCAAGGTCTGTGTCAGGTGTTAAACCGACATAAACACATTTCGATCCATTGGCTCTCACAGAAAGCTGGACATTGCATGGTGTAAACTATGATGCTGTTCTCACAGCACACAGGATGGTTGAAATAAGAGAGAGGCGGTGTTTCTTACTGACAAAAATGTGGAAAACATCGCAACATGTGGAAACTGGAAGAGTTTGCGGCATTGTGGAGCGTTTCCAAACAGCTATACAGAGGTGATGACCTGTACATTTAATCTCATCTTCAATAGTGATGGGGGTAGCAGACGTCTTGGTGTTCCATTATGATTGAAACAGATATCACGTACATAGCTGCAATATAAGGAATCAGTGCTGGTCATCCCTGGAACGTGTTGCTCTCATAAAGAGTCTCTCCCTCTCAAACAGGTGGAGTCGGTCAATCATTATGTGGTAACCAACCATGTACCAGTAGATGGAAAAGATGCCACCGATGCACTGTAATAAGCACCACAGTTGATGGTGCTATCAATTTCAGCAATATTATCAGTTTTTCCATAATGTCAACGCTGACCAGTGACATGGTAGCATGTTTCCCAGGTTCTGCATCATCACTAAACTGCCCCCCCTCTACTTTTCGAGTACCATTGCGAATGTAGATAGATGACTGGTGCATATGTACAAGAATTATCGATGAATGGATGTACTGCACAAAGTAGACCAGACAGCATCTCTACTTACGAAGTTAGGTTATCTACATATTTCTAGCAGTTTGATCATACTGCGTAATTTAGTATTACGATTGCCCATCTTTCCCTGCGTGGATGTGGGTCACAGACTATTCTTGCATTGATTAGATAAAGTTGGATATTGAAAGGTCTCCTTGCACTGTCTTTGACCAATCCTCCCTAAAAACTGTCTCCTATTTCATTTTCAACTGACTAGAAGTAGGAGGTTATTATACCCATTAAACCCCAGGTCTCGTGAAGGAACAGAGAGAGCTGAATCCGTAACAGGTGTTCAGGGAGACTATTCTACACCAATCGTACTCACAGCGCATCTCCAGATGCAGACATGTCGAAGAGGTTAGCACCCCTTATCGGTGTATGATAGATATGAAAGTGTTGTGATGATATAACAGATGATCGTAAAGAAGAAATTTGTGCATGATTGAGCTCCAGACGAATGTAGTTTAGAACTGGTAGCACAGTAGATTCATATAAAATATTCCAAATTATTGGTCCTGTGTTTGGCGCCCATACAAGTAAGGTATCAGAAAGAGAGAAATGATCGTGGAACATAAACACATTCCAAGGGCTACATGGTCCTGCATTAAACACGCTATATTGCTAGAGCTGTGCTGCTTGTGACTTCTGAGTCGTCTGGAATACAACGCTGTTAATATTCCAGTGCAATAAAGCGCATGATATACATTCTTCCTGTGAGTTTCTTTATGGTGAACTATGGTGACGCACTGTAAGGTGATAAAACTACTACTTATCACGCCAAAGAAGGCATTAATTCTTTGTAAAACAAACACTCCAACTTTGTAAACACCTGGTGTCATACACCTCTGTAAAAGTATGAAGGCCAATTACAGTTCTGAAACTGTGATCTTTTCACAACAGTCCCATAAAATGGTCGTCAGCAGGCAAAAATGCATACGAAGGAACAGCGACATCTTACAAGGAAATAAGCACTACAGGCAGTGCCAGAGAATGTGTAACAGTCCTACAGTTTACCATTGCCCCTTGTAACCTTCCTCTTGCACACAGATGTCATGGTTCGATTTTAGGTTGTATTGCTCATGTGCACGATAATATTGCCATCTCCGCTATTAAGGTGTCTTTATGTGGCGCCATTCTACCACCCTCATCCAGAATATGCAGTCCTATTGATTTCGCTAGCTTCATATCTCATGGCATTCTTCTCTAATTTTGTATATTTAACTAGTTTTTCGTGATTTTACATATTTTATCGCATTTCCCTCAATTTCAACGTATTTCACATCAGTATTTCGTGATGAAATCGGTAAAATTCGAGAAAAACCTCGTATAATGCGTTATTCAATTTTTCGTCAAAGTTTCCCATAGGTGTGGTCGTAGTGCTGACATCCCATGTACTGTCTGATATTCTACAAGAATATTTGCGTTTATTGTACACCAAACTATTAAAAATCCCAAGACTTGCCCTTTCCCTTATGGTCCACATGCATGAATTTTGGATAGGCCGATCATTAAAAATATAGTAGCAGTCGATTAGTACCTGTATGAGACTCCACTACATCCATCATCCGCGCCAGCCGTTGAAAAACAATTCCATGTGCTGATATGATCCATGAGAGAGGCTGTCTGCAGACTCATGTAGTGCAGCTCCCGTGGCTTTAGATATTGACTTGTGTTGTGCAACAAATCGCCTCCTTTGCTTTTTCTAATGTTTAGAATTAGCATTCAGTGTAATAGATAGTCTGAACACAAATCAAATGTGCTAATCAGACCCCTGCTGCAAGTATCGAGTCTCAACATCTGCATCTCTTGTATATGCCCTGTGACACCGTTTGACGCTGATCCAAATCATCAACCTCCCTTCACTGGATATTTGTCTGCCGGCATTTACTTCTCACCATTCAGAACTTGTAGACTGACCTTAAACCCCTGTCTTCCCTCCATCGTCTGTTAGGGCACCACAACATTTAAATTCGTGCTGCTAAAGATCATACCTATTTCGATATAACTTATATTACCAATATTTGTGCAAGACATTTCCAGGGGCAGATTTGGACTCTGGCCACAATCTATTGGTTATGAAATGAAGATTAAAGCTGAAGAAATTGCAAAAAGGAGGGAATTTAAGGACATGAGACCTGGATAAACTGAAAGAACCAGAGGTTGTACAGAGTTTCAGGGAGAGCATAACAGAACAATTGACAGGAATGGGGGAATGAAATACAGTCGAAGAAGAATGGGTAGCTTTGAGGGATGAAATAGTCAAGGCAGCAGAGGATCAAGTAGGTTAAAACACGAGGGCTAGTAGAAATCCTTGGGTAACAGAAGAAATACTCAATTTAACTGATGAAAGGAGAAAATATAAAAATGCAATAAATGAAACAGGCAAAAAGGAATACAGACGTCTCAAAAATGAGATCGACAGCAAGTGGAAAATGACTAAGCAGGGATGGCTAGACTATAAATGTAAGGATATAGAGGCTTATCACACAAGGGGTATGATAGATACTGCCTACAGGTAGATTAAAGAGACCTTTGGAGAAAGGAGAACCAATTGCATGGATATCAAGAGCTCAGACGGAAACCCAGTTCTAAGCATAGAAGGGAAAGCAGAAAGGTGGAAGGAGTATATAGAGGGTCTATACAAGGGCAATGTACTTGAGGATAATATTATCGAAATCGAAGAGGATGTAGGTGAAGATGAAATAGGAGATATGATACTGCGTGTAGAGATTGACAGAGCACTGAAAGACCTGAGTCGAAACAAGGCCCCGGGAGTAGACAAGATTCCATTAGAACTACTGACAGCCTTGGGAGAGTCAGTTCTGACAAAATTCTACCATTTGGTATGAGACAGGTGAAATACCCTCATACTTCAAGAAGAATATAATAATTCCAATCACAAAGAAAGCAGGCGTGGACAGATGTGAAAATTACCTATCAGTTTAATAAGTCACAGCTGTAAAATACTAACGTGCATTCTTTACAGACGAATGGAAAAACTTATAGAAGCCGACCTCGGGGAAGATCACCTTGGATTCCATAGTAATGTTGGAACACGTGAGGCAATACCTACCCTAAGACGTATCTTAGAAGAAAGATTAAGGAAAGGCAAATCTACGATTCTAGCATTTGTAGACTTAGAGAAAGCTTTTGACAATGTTGGTTGTAATACTATCTTTCAAATTCTGAAGGTGGCAGGGGTAAAATACAGGGAGCGAAAGGCTATTTACAATCTGTACAGAAAGCAGATGGCAGTTATAAGAGTCGGGGGGTATGAAAGGCATGCAGTGGTTGGGAAGGGAGTGAGACAAGGTTGTAGCCTGTCCCCGTTGTTATTCAATCTGTATATTGAGCAAGCAATGAAGGAAACAAAAGAAAAGTTCGGAGTAGGTATTAAAATCCATGGAGAAGAAATAAAAACTCTGACAGAATTACAATGTCATCGGCGAACGTCAGAGACAGCAAAGGACTTGGAACAGCAGTTGAACAAAATGGACAGTGTCTTGAAAGGAGGGTATAAGATGAACATCAACAAAAGCAAAACGAGGCTGATGCTGAGGGATTTTTGTTTAGGAAATGAGACACTTATAGTTGTAAAGGAGTTTTGCTATTTGGGGAGCAAAATAACTGATGATGGCCGAAGTAGAGAGGATATAAAATATAGAATGGCAATGGCAAGGAAAGCGTTTGTGAAAAAGAAAATTTTGTTAACATCGAGTATAGATTTAAATGTCAGGAAGTGGTTTCTGAAAATATTTGTATTGGAGTGTAGCCATGTATGGAAGTGAAACATGGACGATAAATAGCTTAGACAAGAAGAGAATAGAAGCTTTCGAAATGTGGTTCTACAGAAGAGTGCTGAAGATTAGATGGGTAGATCACATACTTAATGAGGAGGTATTGAATAGAATTGGGGAGAAGAGGAGCTTGTGGCACAACTTGACTAGAAGAAGGGATCGGTTGGTAGGACATGTTCTGAGACACCGAGGGATCACCAATTTAGTATCGGAGGGCAGCTTTGAGGGTAAAAAACGGCGTGGGAGACCAAGAGATGAATACACTAAGCAGATTCAGAAGGATGTAGGTTGCAGTAGGTACTGGCAGATGATGAAGCTTGCACAGGATAGAGTAGCATGGAGAGCTGCATCAGACCAGTCTCAGGACTGAAGACCAAAACAACAACCAATATTGTCTAGATTCTCCAGTAATAATAAACATGCAAGGTGTACGATTGCTCCTATCACACCTCCTTTTATACTCTAAAAATCCACAGTGATGGCACATGATCACCCCAATCAAACTATTTTGTGAGCTGGATGTCCATTGTACTAATGCACCAATACCCCCAAGGAGGATGAAGCATTTTATGTGTTAAACTGTACCCAATTATAAGGGGGATATTTCCAGAGTCGGTGTCCAATGTTATGAGATTAGGGCTGCAAGTGTAATATTTAATTCTAATTACAGCGATAAATAAATTTTGCTGGTTTCCTAGGACGACGTGGTTTCGAATGTGAGTCGTGTGCCAGAGGAGGCATGTGGCCAGAACAAATGGGCTTTTCTGGCAATCGGTGGTTACAACGAAAAGTTCCAGTAGGCCAGCTAGTCGGTTATTGCACACAGCTACAGGTGTAAGTCCCAGCCACAGTGCCCTTTCGATAGCTAAACAGCAAACTAATACACAGTGTGCATTGGGCTGTCTCTGTGATCGCATGTGTTGCATGTATTCCCCTTGGAAAATTGAGTCATTCAATATCGATAACTGCCAAGTGTTGGCAATGAACGTGTTGATAACATCCTAATTCCTACCACTCCAATCACTTCCAGACGCCCTCCACGTCAGGGTGGTGCACTCTGGCGGACACACGCGTCCACCAAACTGGCTACGGCCGTCCGACCTCTGAGCGTTGGCGCTGGTTGCTCATGAGGAGATTGGCGAGTGACGTGTGGACACTGGGCATGTGCATTCAGGATGTATTTCAGCGATATCCAACATCTGGCCATGACAACTACTGCTACGGCCTGGATTGTGGTATTTTCTGTGTCTTTGTCCTATCCCCTAACACACCCTTTCTCCTCCTCCTCCTCCTCCTCCTTCCGAATGTAGTGGAGAGAACCAATTTAGGATTTCTACAAAGGTTTAAAAATCCAATCGCAATATCCAATCCCCGTTTAATCAATTTATTGTTGTTGCTTTATTGCGAGCACACATACCAGTCCAAAATCTCCACAGATTTTCTATGGACACAGCATGCAGCTGAGCTGAAATTTGAAATTTTCAGCTACCTCCAGCTTAATGGACTTTCTATAAATGACTTAACTGTATCAGTATACACCAATAGGAGGCAACGGGAAAAAATAACAGTAGGGTTCGGAAATTGGGAAGCTGTAGGATCGAATCCCATCAAATATTCTAATCCTAGTAATCCACCAATAGAAAGCAACGGAAAACTGTCCCACACGAAGGGCATCGATTTAATTAATTAGACAATCAATCTGATGGAGATATTACGTCACTCTAAGAAATCCACAGGGGGTTTACTAGGTAAATGCTGCTTTGTGTGTGATTCGATCCGACCATGGCCAATGGTGAATGCAGTCCTAGCAGTGTTACACTACAGGACATGACCGGTTGTGAGGAGGGGGCGGTGGAGGGAGAGAGTGGGGGATAGGGGAAAGAGAGAGTGCGCATGTGCTTGAACAGGAATTTCTCAGCAATCAAATAATAAAGGACAGCCACCATCAGAAGCTCTTTTGTTTGGGGATTACTGCAACGTCTGCTCTCATAGTGGCCAGTCACGGACCTGAGCAGGGGTAGCGTGGCCTCCACATATAGTAATACGTGGAATGACAAGCCCACTGAAGTGTTTGGGAGTGTGGGCTAAAAAAAAATTTCGAAGTTGTTTAATATACCAAGTATCTTCTCACCCTCAAAGAATTTGTAGGGAATGGAATTTTGTGTATTTAAATATTTAAAGTAAATAAATGAACTATATGATATACACTGCCTTGTATCCCTTAAATTGTTTAAATAAAGAATCTTTCACACATTGTCTTGTGTATGAGAAACTTTTTAACCCTTTATTTGGCAAATGGTGAAAATAAAAAAAAAATTAAGTGCTTATATCTATTTATTATACTTAAAGAAATACAATTCAGTCAGTCTTAGAAATTTTTGACAAAAATTATGAAAATTATGAAACGTTGCTTACAAGCAACATTGCCAGCAGTAGATCACACTTATACATATTATAGGAAAAAGGAGTTTGCCGATAACCTGAAGCAAAATGTTTGCCGTACGTGAATAATTTAATTTATAAACACATTTATGCATTCCTGCTGTGTAATAGAACTGTTTCATTTTCCCTTCTTGTTCCTCTTGCAATGGAATTTTTGGAAACAGTTCCTCTTTGGATCGAAGTACAATACTAGATTGCAATTGGAACACATGACTGTAGAATATTCAGACGGACAATAACGACAACGACCTTTGGGACCGTATACAGGCCAATGCTCCGTATTATCAAATCGGACATCTTGTGTAACAGTCGGAGCTGTTGCCTTCCTCCTCTTCTTTTATGGTGGTGGTTTGTCTGTTGAAGGTCTTCCTACTTTACTTTTACCTGAAAATATCAAACCATTGGCAGTATCTGCCCTAAATGACTTTGATGAGGTCTTTTTGTCCAGAGATTCTCTTCGAAAAATGCAGGCAAGCATTTAAAACACTCAGATCTAGAATAAATCTAAACCATCTCATGTACCATCGCCTAGTTTTCATTGGTACTCTGTAGAGCTCTATCAGCATACCAGCAAGATCAACTCCTCCCATGTGCTTGTTGTACTGACGTACATTACTGGGACAGGGCACATCAATTCTTTTTTGATTGCTGTCCCATCGTTTTCTTGTTGAGAGTGGTTGGACACCAAAAAACGAGCTTGCAAGTGTCACGATTTTATAGCCTGCCCACCTTACTAAAATGAGGTCTGAGTGACTGTCCTTCCTGTAGTCATAGCTGACTCGTCATTCAGTAACCGCTTCTCGTCATGTAGAGGACAGTTCTTTATTCAGTTCTTCCTTATGGTGCCCATGGACTCAATGTTTTGATGTTTTTTAAGTATGTTTTAAGTTCAAGGCTGCAAAATAAATTGTCAAAATAAAAGTATTCCAATTCCATTATTTTCACGTCATCAGCAAGATCAGTTATCATCCCCTTGCCAGTATAGGGAAGAAAATCATAGACAACTCTAGACACACCAGCACGAACAAAAATCTTAAAACGCCACTTGTGTGGCTTATTTGAATATATTGGCGCAAATTACCTGCTCTTGTACCTTTATATGCAACCATCTTCTCATCTGTAGAAAATGCCGACTCTTGTTTCTGCTCACGGCAGTTCTATACAATTGACTCAAGAACAGGTCTTATTTTCAAAAGTCTTTCAGAACAGTTCACAGCATTCTCATTGCTCGTAAAATGCAGGTATCGGCGGAGTTTCTGAAAGCGCTTCAAACTGAAAATGCTGGTGAATTTTTCACAGTTCATTGACTGAGACCAATAGTCAGTCTACTAAGACATAGAAACAAGACCCATGTATATCAGAACACCGAAAAATTGTTCTATTTAATTTATATTGCTGTTTACTGACGTGTAGTTCATTGGTCAGAGTTTAAGTTCGTTTCCTGCACAATTATGTCAATTAGTTCTGAATCAAAGAATCTTCTGAAATAACCCAGTGGTGTATTGCCTTCATCAGAAAACACAGGAGAGAGACTTTCTGCCCTAGCAGTTGTATCTTCCTTTACCCACATGTAAGTGACTGCTTTTGTAATTTACTTTTTCACTTGACTGCCACTTGCACTAGAAGGATTCACTGCAGAAGGTCCTTGCACATGTTCAGCTTCTGACATTTCACTTCCTAAATCAGAATCAGTGTCTGGTATAACTTGGTTATGGAACTGATATTGACGCTCTGGAATCACTACAGCCTGCCAAAGCTTCGAGTTCAGTGTCTTCAGATTCACTTAGATCAGACAAAGCCGGGTTTTCTAGTGGAACTACTATTCCTCTCGCTTTTTCGATTCCATAAAATATTCTGGAATCCATTGCTAAAAAGCCAGTAAAAATAAAAATATCTTCTCTGTCACACCGTAAACATGTGTAATATACTAATGGCACATGTCCCAACTATAGGCAATGTTGCTCACAGGCAACATAAAAGTTTTATACTACTTACGTATTTCCAAACAAAGATTGAAATATTTCTGCTGTAAACTTACCTCTGGGTATATCTTGCCAGTAATCTTAGCAGTTTTTCTTCAATCTATTTAAATCCACTCTTTTAGAACCAAAATAAGACACCTCTGTTGCTCACACGAGGAGATCTCTGTAACACCACTGCACAAACTGCTATCTCGTGTGGAAAACCTTAAGCTATTACAAAAACTGGCGTTGGTAGTGTGTAAAGGAATGTTGCCTGGAGGCAGTAATGCCAGTAAAATGCACTGGGAAGAGTTTGTTGTCCCATAAGGCCAAGGTAAATGTGATGTTGCTTGAAAGCAACACTGCCAAATAAAGGGTTAAACAATATTCCATACACTGCAATCAATTTTCCACCTGCTAGCCAATCAATTGGGTCTCTTTCTAGACAAATTCCTGGAGGGGGAGGGGAGGGGAGGGGAACTGCTGGGGGTGTCTCAAATAGGGAGGGGCTAATTAATTGGTCGTTTTAATTAATTAGTCAAATGGGTCCATATCATAAGTGTGCTTGCATTGCGAGACAATTTCCAGAGGGGTGGTGGAGAAGGAGGAGAAGTGGGGAGAAAGAGAGGGAAGGGAGGAGTGTGGAGTGTTTCTTGGAATGACGGATTATCCTCAGATGGTCATAATCCACTTAGCAAAATAGTAAGTTAAGGACTTGTCAATCAAAAGAGACCAATAGGTTTTCCACTGAATGTATGCTTGCTCCTGATGTAGGCAACCTGCGCTAACAAAATGTGCTGATCCTTTCCTTACCCAACTACTCCTGTTCACAGACAAATGTGAGTTCACTGGGGAGGGACTGTGTTCTGAATTCGCTAAACAGCCATGTCTGGCAGCCAAAAACCCTCATGCTAAGCACATTCCGAGGCTTCGGTGCCTGTTGGATATTTGTTTGTTGGCAGGCATTCCAGACTGTCGTGTAACTGGGCCGTACCTCCTTCCACTCTAACTGGTCTTGCATATCTTATGTTTCTACAAAAGATATTGGGGCCGTTCTTGAAAGTTGTGCCACTGATTGCCCATCAGGAAATGTGGTTTAAGCATGATGATGCACCAACTCGCTTGTATCGTGCAGTTCGCAGACATCTGAACAAACGATATGGTGACAGATGGACAGGGCGAGGAGTCTTAACACAAACAAATGTGCTTAAGTGATAAACAGGTGTTCCGTTATGTTTCATTTCGAATTGTTTTGTATTGCCTTATGCGTAATTTAATCCCTCAAACAGAAGTGGATGAGTTAAAAATCGAAGTTGAAACCATTGTAGAACTGAAACGGTACATTCCTGGGCATGGGTTTGTACTCAAAATATTCTTTCCTGTCTCCCTTCTACAAGTCCTAGAAGTTTGTCCGAACACCTGGCATTCAGATTTTTTGTTCGACTATCGATCGTTTATATGCTTGGACAGCGTTTTGTGTCTGTTCTTAGTTTTGACAATTATTAGCGAAAAGTGTTTTACCGTGGAACACACTTCAGACTTTCACACTTTAATAGACCTTTACTCCATTTTGTTATTCTATTTTGAAATGACAGCATTCACTTTAGGAGTGGTGCACTTTCTTTCTGAAATTACAACTACTCCGGAAAAGTAAGATTTTTGACAAATGAGAGACTGTTCCAAGATACAACATGGTCATGTTCCTATGTACAAATATCAGTTCAAATCGCTGCAATCGAGAAAAAATTTTGTCAGTAGTGTATTTCTCTATGAGAAATGTCTTACGTTATTACTCTACTACACAAGAATAATCAGCAAGCGAAATCAATCGTTTTATCAAAAACCAGTTAGAAGTTAACAACGATCTGAAATAGAAGCTGTTGCAGCTATCACAAATTTCCCTTTTCGAGACTGGTAACTTCGTTAATACATTACATAAACTTACTTCTTTTGCAAATCTCATATACTCCATGGTGCAAGGTCTTCCGTTTGAAGGTACGAGATGGTTTGTGACTCACGAACTATAACTTATTCATCCACACGTTATGTAACTAGTCAAAATTTAACAATATTTTATTCACCACAAAATTCTTTAACCATAGAACAGACAGTATCCTCCAAATATCTTTAATATATTACACAACACTAAATATGTAGAACTCGTTATATTTGCAAACCCTGCAGAAAACAAAACCTCAGGCCCCACAACAGCAGCAGTCGAAAATGCCAGGAACTACTTACCGGGTCCTCTAGTACGCGTTGCTTCATATAGTTCTAAAATCGGTGACTAACTGAAACACCGACCAAGAAAGAAGATGTGTTTGTAGGTACACTATCCTATGCCCCCCCCCCCCCCCCCCCCTATTCTCATATTGTCATAAATGGAGCACCAGAAACAGATATTGCTTACATACAGTTGTAGTCAGTTTCGTATTCTAGGATCCCAGTCACATTTCTTTAGAATAGTAAATAGCGTTTGCAGGAGCTCTTTATTTTAGTCTCTGAAAGTACCGGTTCACATGCGATTAACTTTAATCTTCAGCATATACTCGAGAAATGAAGATCAAGTACTTTCAACTAAATTCTGTCCTTCATACAATAAAGCAGCCGCCACAGTGGTATGGAATCAGCCCCCGTGGTCTCACTTCACCCCAATAGACCCCGACAGACCTTTTTCGTTTTCGATTATAGTGCTTTGCGAAACTCCGGGCCAAAGTAACTTTCACATGTTGTGTCACTGTCAAGCAAAATAGAAATAATTGCTGCTGCATGGTACAGATGGTAACAAAGAAACATGCAATGATACGAACATAACTGACGTTTTTGTTCAAAGACAGTAGTCACATTGCAAAAGGCGGAACGTGTTCTCCATAAAGCATGTGATCACCAAACACAGCTGTGCGTGCTCTGTAACCAGCTCCCAAGCTGGGCACGAGGTTGGTAAGGAAATGTGGTAGAGCGTTCCATTCCTCAACAAGTTTGACTGAAAACTCTGGATGGTCGCTGGACTATGTAGGCGAGCTGCGGTATGCATCCCCAATGCATAACGACGTGGCCCACGGGGTTTAAGTTTGCCGAACATGCACTCATTCAAAGACCTCCTACACCAGTGCTTTCGATGCGATCACGCATTGTCGTCCTTAAAAGTACAGTGAGGGTCGCATACAGCCTGAAAAGATACGCATGGGAAACGAATGCAGTGTCACAATGCCGCTGACCTGCGAGTGTACCATGATCAATTTGCCCAACCAACGGTATGCCTCTCCAAAACATAACACGTGAGCGCATCGGAACGATTATATGGAGAATTCTCGTCGTACCCTGATATGGCCAGAAGTGGAAGCACGTAATGCACCCAGGAACGTCGCCGAATTTCAAGGTCACTTACTGTCCTCCTGTTTTTGAGGGGAAGGCGACCCGCAAATAATAAATATAGCCTCTTGTATTCGTAAGCTGTTCATCGCAAGGAGACGGTATTTGCGTTGTGCACAGCGGCCAAAATGAACGATCAGTTACTTAACACAATTCGCTCGTGTTGTATGATTATAGAGATCGTTTATTTATTGGCGAGAGATAGTGATTTCGATTTTACCTTGGTTTGTATTGTTTCAAGATACAGAGATCACAGCTTCCACAGCAAAAGGAGCAAAAAAGGTCATGCGGATATATGGCCAGAAATGCGTTCCCAGTGAGGTAGGCCATTTTGATGGCGAAGGTAAGAGATCATTGTCAGAGAAGGTATCAATGACACTTGAGAGCGCACCAGACGAATGGGAATGTTCTGCCTCTATCAGTGTTCCAGCTGCACACTCTAGGGGGCGCAATGTTATCCACGAGGGCGGTGCACTCGCACTTTGTTATCAGGGTCAACGGCCGTGCACCGCAAAGTTATATGCAGACTATGAACGTAACTATACAGCCGATTTTGGTAGGCTTTACGTTAGTCAAATATTCGAATCAGTTACATTTTCTGAAACTTTGAAGCAAGCCATGTTAATAAGCCAGTATCTTTCACTAATACCTCATTTATCGCTTTTGCCGGCCGTTGTGGCCGATCGTTTCTAGGCGCTTCAGTCCGGAACCGCGCTGCTGCTACGGTCGCAGGTTCGAATCCTGCCTCGGGCATGGATGTGTGTGCTGTCCTTAGAACTACTTAAACATAACTACCCTAGGTCTAGGGGACTGATGACCTCAGATGTTAAGTCCCATAGTACTCAGAGCCATTTGAACCATTTATCACTATCTCTGTTGGTGTCTTGTTGTTTACATTGACAATAATTCATTAAGATCATAAGAAAGAACTAATTCATTGACCAGAGACTGTTGAATGACGTAAGTCTGTCACCTGTCATAATGTTTTTATTGTACACTAGCTGACAGCCGGCACTGTCGGTCGGGGTGTTCACTTTGCTAGTTTTCCACAACGAGGAACCTTGCACGCACACCTGCCAGTAGGCTCGGCGTGGGATGATGCGCTTGGCACAGCTGCTTCGAGTATCTGCACGCCTCTGTGGCGAGGCCTACAACCGTTTGCGCCTCATAGTTGAAAGCTGCCAAAAGCGCTGCCTGGAGTCACTTTACTCGACTGCACGAGTGGCTCGGCAGTAAAGTGTCCTAAAACGATGCATTCATGTAGGCGCATTCAGCGGCGTATGTCGATACCGTCAGCAAAATATGTTGCTAACAGAGTGAGCAGCAAGGATAAATATAAACATTAGGCACACTCCGGCAGTTCTTCACACATCTTGGTGTTCATGACGTCGGATCTCCCGAATCATGTGTAGCATCATGATATAGTTTTGTATGTGCCTTTCGCTGCGAATGTCTGTGAAATTTGTTACGAATAGAGTTAGTAGTACAGAAGCAAATTTCAACATCAGGCATGGTGCGGCTGATTTTCATGCATCTCATCGTTTATGATGCCGCACCTCCTGAATTATGATTGTTACCTGTCAGTAAGGGGTATGTGCACAAACTTTGGTCCATATCAGTCCAGTGGTCTAGGGGGAGATGTGCCACATACGTACATACATCAATTTTTTGTAATATGTGTGGGTTCTTTCCACGTAAACAGTGCAGTTACAATCGTCTACTGTGTGTATCTGAATAACCCAATTCCTTCTGTCCTTCACTTGAGACAGTTCCACACCACCAGTCAGAGACGTTAATCACACCCACCGTTATCTAAGATTAACACAGCTATTTCATGGAGACTACGAAAATATTCAGATTTCGTAAGTCCCCCAAATAAAAAATAAGAGTAGTCATAACATTTGTGAGAGAACTAGTTCTGTATTTGTTTTTCGCATTTACCACTATATATTTCCCGTGTGTCTTTCCTAAAATAAGCTCGTATAGCATATTGAAATAGTACTGTGTTTACGACACAATAAATTCTTTTAAAGCTGAGGGCCTCCTGAGCTAAATGAAGAAGAAAGTTTCAACTACAGGGTGAGGCATAATAAAGAGCGATTTTTGAAAAGCTGTTAAATAAAGACACTTTTTCTATTTCATAATCTTAAAATATACGAAAAAGTGTTTTCTGTAACAGAAAAACGTCAGTTACTTTTTCACCGAGCGAGGTGGCGCAGTGGTTAGCACACTGGACTCGCATTCGGGAGGACGACGGTTCAATCCCGTCTCCGGCCGTCCTGATTTAGGTTTTCCGTGATTTCCCTAAATCGCTTCAGGCAAATGTCGGGATGGTTCCTTTGAAGGGCACGGCCGATTTCCTTCTCCATACTTCCCTCACCCGAGCTGGCGCTCCGTCTCTAATGACCTCGTTGTCGACGGGACGTTAAACACTAATGTCCTCCTCCTCCTCAGTTACTTTTTCAAGATAACTGTCTTATTATGGCGTCCGCTTAGAAGCACGCATTCCTCCAGCCAGACCTTGTACTGGCTCATCACACTTCCTGTCGCATCCACTCTTTCAGGGCTTCAGTTGTTCGAGGTGGGTTATCTTGCTAAACTTTCCGCTTCAGATAACCCCAAAGAAAAAGTCACAAACATGTGACGTCCAGTGAACGAGAGGGCCATGCAATGTACCCATTTCGGGAGGCCATATCTTTGGAAACAAACGACTGACAATATTCATGCTTACTAGCGTATCTCTGCGAAGTCACTGTTACAACTTAAAAATCGTTTGGCCTTATGATCCCTAATTTAAGACATTACGAACCACACAGTAACTTTTGCCCAGTGCAGTGGTTGCTGATGCAGTTCTCTAGTATTAACGTCACTGAAAAATCGAAAGTTCTGCTTGTTCACATAACTGGAGAGACGGAAGTGAGCTTCATCCCTCATCCACAAACGGTTTACAATGTCCTGGTCCCGAATAATCATGACCAAAACTTTTAATCAGAAGCGGCTGCGGATCACATAATCTATTCCCTTAAGGACCTGTACCGTTTAGATTTTGTAGGGGTGAAAGTGCAAATCCTGGGGTAAAATCCTTCCTACCGTTCTCTTTGAAATCCCAAGTGTAGCGCTGTGCCGGCGAACTGAGCGACGAGTGTGTCTCTCAATGGCAACTCTAAAGGCTAGGCGCAGCGCAGCGCGCGCTTTTGCAACTTCACAGGTTCAAATGTGACCGCGCAAACTGCGACGCGACGCGACTGGGACGCGACACGCGCCTGCGCCAGGTCGCGCGGCTTTGTGGTAGCGGCGCAGTTTCTCGCGCCGCGCGTCACGCGGGTACTGACGGATGTGTGAGGCGGGGAGCGGGAGGGCAGTTCTGCCATATACTCACTTCGGCATGGCGCATACGGGCAGTGGAAGTATTGTCCATCCGAAGAGTACGGCCTGTAATGTAAACTGAAGATTTCTATCACTGAGCAGTGTTCTTTTTTTCGCTGTTTAAGCGCTCCGTCCATTTTCGTTAGCACGTAATAGTTTTCATTTACATACATATGTACAGTTCTTTTGTTTTGTTTATTCTTTGTCAAAAAACCCAATGCACAGTTCAATAACCGGTGAGCCATTAGCCACTGAAAGTATATCGTCTGCCTCCACAATTTTTTCAGAACGTAAGAAGGGACAGACGATTTACCGTGAGGGTAGTGAATAAGGAAGTAAGGAATATTATAAAATCGTGTCATCTAGAAGTAAGACAGGAAAGTAAAACAAGGTTACCTACTTGCTGCCTCTTATGCTGAAGTATCTCTGCGATCCATTACAAAAAGTCGGAAAGGCATAATTTCCACAGGTATGACCCCTTTGCGCTCCTGGTAAAAAGCGTCCGAGATAGTAAAACTTACGTACTTCATATCATCATGTGGATATGGGTCTAATAAGAGACGTTATAATTCGTACATGTGGACGTGACATTTCCATTGCAAGCCCGAAATAGTCGAGAAGCCCTCGTAAATAACGATGTTTTAATCGGCTCGTCGTGACGAGGAAAAGTATTTCAGTGGTTGCATACACGCTATCAGCATTAATAAACTAATTACACAACAGGCTACACAAAGGAATTAGTGGTCGGTACTATTATAAAAGTAGGAATACCCTGAAAGAGTGTGGTGATATGTAGAAATGTAATGGTGACAATGTTTTCGGAACGATGTGAACTCTTCCTCTCACAAAGCACACTTGCTGGCTTCCGCAATCCTGTCGCGCGATTTATTCCCAGCTGCTGACGATACACTGGCCATTGTGTTGTGCCACGTATCAGTTGTTTACTTTTCTCAGTAACAACTATTTTATTCGCGAACCACGGACTGTCAGTTTGGCAAGGCGTTGGTGAGGAACCGTCATCAGTAGTGTGCGTGGTATCCCGCCTGAAGACCACGCTCTTCATTACTTTGCTAATGCTCAGATAAAGAAAAGGAATAAAACTCCTTTGGTAAGTTTCCATTTCAGTCGCTGGTGTTAAAAATAAAATGGGTTGTGGGATTCAACAAAAATTCCAACAGAATTAGCGATTTATTTTCGTGTGAGCTGTTAACCTCTTCTCATTCGAAGATGCAATACCATTTGCGAGTAACGGCCACACTTCTCTTGTTGAAGGGTTTGAGAGCACTTCTTTTGCCAAAACACAATATGATTTGGATAAACTCATTTTTGCACCAGTTATTGTGACACACTGTTTTAGAAATCTGTCTTATTAAACAAGTAATTGGCGACCAGAGAGCCGAATATCTTACCAAAAAACTCATTGTGACGGTTTGTGGCAACATAAGAGAAGAAATTTCATGTTTACTTTCATATTAGGACACTCTTGTCTCACTAGCTGTCGATAACTCTAAAAAAAATAGACAGTGGAATGAAAAAAAAAATAAATAGGGAAGTGTAACTACTGATATACCGTGATAGATAAGAAAGCTCAGTGTGTTTACGACGTGGCAAAGTATGGTTCAAATGGCTCTGAACACTATGGGACTTACAATCTGAGGTCATCAGTCCCATAGAACTTAGAACTACTTAAACCTAACTAACCTAGGGGCATGACACACATCCATGCCCGAGGCAGGATTCGAACCTGCGATCGTAGCGGTCGCGCGGTTCCAGACTGAAGCGCCTAGAACCACTTGGCCACACCGGCCGGCGTGGCAAAGTACTCTCTTCCTTGTGTCATCATTCACCAAAATCTTGTTTCGATGTCTCGAGCGGTTTAGGAAATACCAGTGATGTAGGAATATTTCATTCCCGTGGCGTAAGATTGGGAGTGAATGCTCTACATGGGATCCATTTTCTCGAAATCGAAGACAGATGGAGACCTCCTCCTAAGTCTAAACAAAAATTTTATATGTTAGCTGAATTTCATACTCATAAACATATGGTGTAATACGCACCGAACGCAAAATCATAGCGCCCTCTATTTTTCATTGCAAACTTTTTGAGTTTTGCGTAGTGACTTACTAAAATGTGTAGATCACAGTAAGCATGACTATTAGCCAGATGTTAGGCACTTGGCCAAGAAGTTCACACGTAAAGCCACAAGTACGGAAAAAAATCAAATATTTTCAGTGAATAGTTTCTGTAAATTATTAGAGAAAGATAAAAAGGTGCGCGCCCTACGGTTCTGTCAGCGCAGAGCGTCGCCAGTCGGCGCGTGCTAAGTACGGTGTACGTGTCGCAATATGCACTGCAGCCGCTCGACTCGTGCGGCACGTGCGTGTCGCGCTGTAGTGTCGTGTCAAATCACACGTGCTATACGCGTTTCATTTGGCGTACACGTTCGATGTTTTTCAGGCGAGCGCACAGTTTTTGGTCTCCCAGTTGGCGCCGTCTCCTCAATGTTCCCCAGCCACATTTTAATCGCCCAGGCAGGTGCAGCGGCCAATTTCGATTAACGCTGAAGTGGTTGCGGATTGCACGACGTGCTAGCTGGTACGAACTACCGTTTTGATAAAAATGCTTTGACAGTGTACGCTCCATTATGACTAAATGCTATTTCGCGTCAAACGTAACTGAAGCTATCCCCTCCACCTCTATCCGACGCAGCTTGATTCACTCGCTTTTTAAAATCGCTAGATATTATATCTCACTGTGCATAAAACTATAAAAAGGTAGCACGTGCAAGAATGTAATGAATCATGAAGAAATCCCAAGAAAGATCATCGAAATGCCAGCAAGATTATTACCGAAATAGACGCCTTGTGATTAACCGAAGAACCTTAACTTGGAAGCCACGGTCACATTATTTGCTACTTGTGGATGTCTGCTCATGTCCGAGAAAAGTGAACTAATAATACAAATTAAGCCCATAATACTGAAGTAGCCAGATCAGTTATTCATGTTTTCCTAGTGAGCTACGTGGTGTGCTTACAATTTAAAGCCACAGTGGCCACAAGACGGCAGCCTTTTCTGATGAACGGAGTGCTCCAGTATTCATCTACAGACAAGAAAACGAAGTAAACGCGCTCTCATACGGCTTCTATTTGACTTTCTCTGCAGGAAAGCCACAACAAACGACAAGACTGAAAAAATACTTGCATTAAGGTCTATGTCCATTCTGTTTGAATGTTTTTTGTTTTGTCATATTTTGCCTGATAAAGAGGTGATAGCTCGAAACGCGTTGCAATATTAAATAATTTAAGTAAGTGAACTGGTAGGTATTTCTGAAAAACCTGTTTGTAAAGTCCTGTGATAATATTCTTTTGTACTCGCTTTCGAAAGATGTATTCGAATCCAGACCGATTGCTTCGGTTTACGCTTTCGACGGCACCACCTCAGAATGGGTTTTTGATGTCGCCGTAGAGAACGTCACAACTACTTCTCACCTCAGTTGTGTACAAAACGGTGGGACCCCGAGTGAGTAAACAAAAGAGTTACTATAACGGATTCAGTTTTTAGACTACAATAACGCACCGATAACTGATTACCGCCCGAATGCACGGTTATTGGTTGTGGGACTGAATACACGCAAAAGATAACAGCAGGAACGAATCGCCTTACGTAACAGGTTAAAGAGTGACTGATACGGCGCACTCGGAGTGTCTCTTAAAAACAGTGTAAATTACCAGTCTGTGTGAGAGGATCTCTTGAAAAATACTCAGCCAGTAAGCAACTATGTCGTTGCACTATACGATAGGTATCGACTGGCTTTATTACCTCATTCTGCCTGAAGTAAAACGTGTGAAAATGTAATTTTATTTACGTTTCGTACTCCTAACACAAAGTACCTCTTAGAAAGCCACCGAATGGTTTTATAAAATAAGGGCAACAAAATATATTAGGAAAATACTTTAATCGGTCTTCATGATCAACTCCATTATCCACGATACACTTCTGGCTACATTTATAAAGCTGGAACTGTTTTTCGGACAGATTGAAGCATTACCGCCACACTACTTCGGATGTCTGTTCGGATACCAACCACACAGCTATACCCAACTACCATTAAGCTACCTAAACCGTTCTGGATTGAACTATTAGTACTACGTTTTTTTGAGGATCAACCTCAATAGCCACGAGGCTAACGATGTAGCTTGGATTCTTATGGGAAACCATTTCGATAAGGGAGAAACCACGAATAGATCTTACATCAAACCTCCTCCATCCTTTCTGGTGCGATAGAAACGCTTGCATATAATTTTATATGCAGGGAACAAAACCAGATCTAGGCGTAGGGTGGAAAAAAGTTAGCATAAATCAAGAGAACCACCCACAACGTTAATAAATATTGAAGGCATCTTATGTTCGTCACTCTTCTTTCAACCTGTAGTGTAAAGTGTCGAATATTTCGAGAGGTGGGACTGTCCACCAAAACAAGAAAAAAAAATCCATTACACGTTGTAACATTACAGGACATATTGGGACATATTGAAGTATTCGATACTGTAGACTTTTAGGGGATGTCGATACAGATATACAAAATGTAAAGGGAAACTTTGGTGATGTTTAAATATTGTACTGTGTCAATATTAGGACATTTTGAACAGAAAGAACAAAAATAGAATTAATGTAAATATATATTAGTGGTAGTAACCTATTTTCATTCAATTTTGTAATTATATTTCATTTTGTAAAAGAAAGACTCACTGTTTGCTGTAGTTCTGATTAATAGTATAAATTATCAGTTTTGAGCTAAATTATTTCGTATAATATGGACAAGATACTTTTAAAAACTCACCAGCTAAAGAGAAAGTCTGTAAATGAACGTATAATGCACACGTCTAGAACTTTCAATGGAGAAATTCTATATTATGATAGCAAAAATACGAAAACTTGTGAAAACCGTTTCATAACCTGATTTCGAAAGACGATTTGTATCAAGAAATATTGCTAAAAAGATTTATTTACGTTTTGAAACACGATTTAAATCATTTTACATATAAATAGTTGTTCTAAATCACTCAAGAAATATCCAGAATCAAATGTCAAGATATTTCTGGAAACACCGGTACAAATCTGGTGAAGGTTATCCAGAAGCTGGTAGAAAAATGTTATAAAATCTATTTGGAAATTATGCTTGTAAGAATTTATATGTACTGATCCTCTTACTTACTTTAATCTGTACTAAAATTCTGTGATGTCTAATTTAGTTTTAAGTCGTGAATTGCTATCGTGTTCTAAACAAAACATTGCAAAGACTCTCATTGTTTGGAAAGATATTAATACACCTAGGAGTTATCAGTTGCCAATTCGGATATGCAGTGCGGTTAGCTCGGAGAGTCAGTTGTTGAGTCTGTGAAGTCTGTCAGTTCTGTTTGTATATAAACGTCTGTAACGAAGAATTACTTGTTGTCGTCAATATGAACTCAAGACCTTTTGCACGAAGCAGACACCTCCTAATGCAACGTTTTAACTTGGTGTTGAGGAGCTGAAATTTTATAATTTGGTGCAGAAAGTCCTGGGACGTTTTAATTTGGTTGAGGAAGCTGGGATGTCATAATTTGGTGGAGGCGCTGGAGCTGGGATATTTTAATTTGGTGGAGGAAGCAGACGATTTGACGACCACCCAGTGATTCTTCAAAATAAAATACGTCTCTTCTGGGATCACAAGAAGTAAATACGTCGATTCTGGGGTCACAAGAAGAGAAGTGAATCAACCGAGTGAAACCATCCTGGAATTGAAGAAATTTCGCAAAACACGGACACCAACGACCGCCGACGGACACTAAGATAAGTAACTGCTTCCTAAAATAATGGAAAAAGACGCAGATTTCAGTATTGACAGCGGTGTAGCGAGTACACCTATTAGGGAAAGAGCTTCTGACAGTGTAGGAATGTTGGAAATGTTAAAACAAATGTTTTCAGAGTTAAACTCGAAGATGGACGATTCTCGTGCCGAATTACGTCAACAAATTGAACAGACACAACAACAGATGGACAGGTCGATTTCGAAGACTGTGTGTGATTTAAAATCAGAAATAAACTCAAATACAGAACAGATTGCTCACACTAATCAGGTTCTCGAAGAATGGCGAATTACTTTTGAGTCAAACCAAAAAGAAGTTAGTTGTCGTGTGGACACGGTTGAGTTCAAAATTTCTGTCCTTGAAACTGATTTAAGTAACGAAATTTCAAATAACCAGTCAAAACTTAAAAAAAGTTGTTGATTTTGTAAATGAGGAAAATTCTCAATTGAGAAATGAATTTGACCAGACAAAACGATTTTTTGAAAACGAAATTGAATCTTTCAAATCTGATACGGAATCTGATACGGACAAAAAGGTCACAGAAATTTGTAGTAGAGTAGGTAATGTCGAAAAAACTGCAGACAGAAAATTTGTAGAAATATAAGAAACTATGTTTCAAAAAGGTTTTAGTAATAGTTGTAATGGGATATGGGGAAATTTTCCAATTAAAACTTATCCCGGTGACAAGAATATACACCCAAAAGACTTCATGCAATTCTGCAAGGAGCAGTTCACGTCCATAATGACAGATAGTGTTAAGATAAAATTTGTAAAGAAATTACTTGATGGTGAGGCGCTTTCGTGGGCCAATCAGAATTGTTATGCGGAAATGTCCTTTGAAGATTTCGAAAAATGTTTTCTAACCAAATTTTGGTCTGAAACTGAGCAAGCTCGAATCAAAAGTGAATTCTTGAATGGTCCTAGTTACAGAGAATCTGATGGGTCAATGAAAGCCTATTGTGAGAAACAGTTGCAAAAATTAGTGCATCTGGATAAGCCATTTGATGAGCTAACTCAGATTGATGCTCTAAACCGGAGACTTCCGAAAAGAGTACAATGGGGTTTAGTATATGGTCCAGATGAGTCCATAGAACAATTCTTGAAATATGTGGACAAACTTGATAGAGCCTTTGAACAAAACAACACATTCAACGACTTTGTAGGTTCATCACACAGAGGGTGGGAACCGAACCGTGCAAATAATAACAGTAATAGTGAACGAAGAAACTTTAACAACAACAGGGATAATTATAATAGCAATGACAGAAGAAATTTTGGTAGGAATGATCAGCACTTTAATTCAAACAGAGAATGGGAAAATCGAAACAGGTCCTGGGGTAATGACATGAGAGAAGGTAACCCGAGGCAGGTAAACGACAGACATAGGCCTTTAAACGACTAAATGCTCCACTGCGAGTCTGTCAGTTTGGGGCAAGGAATTTTCAAAATCAGGCTAATTTCACCCGGAACAGACAGCACTATAATCAGAGACCTAACCGGTATAGACAGTATGCTATGATCGATCTGTAGATAGAGGTAATGAAAAAATTAAATTTGACAGGAAATTTTGGAATGTCATCAGAGAAAATACTAGAAACAACTGTAATAGGAACCAGGCTACCGTTGATGAAGTAGGCCTAGAAGATGATATAATTGCAAATTTATATAATCAAGAAGAAGCACCTAATGCTGAAATGAGAGGTAAGGATAACTTTGATAATTTTGGATTGTACAAACTTATGTGTGGTGATGTTTTAGATGTAAGTTGTCATAATGATGTTCATACTGAAGTTTCTGGAAAGTCTGATATTCATGTGGATGTGGTTGGTGAAGATGGTGTTGTGAGTAATGTTGGTGATACTAGTAGTGTTTGTAGTGTAAGCTCAGGCAATGATGATGATAATGTTGATGTTAAGGCTAATGGTGATTATGTACTAGAAGATTTTGATGGTGAATTGGATGGAATAGTTTATGTTGAGTTTAAGGAGGATGTTATAAGCAATAGTGTTGAGAATAGTTGTGCCAGGAACTCTAACTACATTCCACATGAGAATCAGATTGTGCCAGTTCAGCTTAGTAATACATCGGGAGACAGGGGGGTTGATTGTGCTGATGCATCTGTGATTATTTTGAAATTTGTTTGGGACAAATTTAAAGATTACAGTGATGACAATGATGTTAAGATCAAATTAAGGGAAATTTGTGAACCAGTTTCTGCTTTTAAGCCTAATGAAATCATCAAACGGGGTACTAGTCAGGATGTGAGTGAGTTAAATAGTAATCCAGACATTCCAGTAAATTACAGTAGACCTAGAAGTTTGAAGAAAGTATTGCCTAATAAAGAAAACCTAAATATGGAACAGAGGTATGATGAGATAGCAGAAGATCTTTTGTATGAAGAACAGGAAGAAAGGGAAAACACCACTATGGGTTGTCCATACATAAAAATTAAAGCTGCAGGTTGGGAAGGATATTGTTTGATTGACACATGGAGTCCAATTAGTGCCATTTCAAGCAAATTAAGAGATATAATTAACCATGATCCTGACTTTGTAGAATTACCAGTTGTTGGAATAAAAATTAGAGGCATTACTGGCAAACTGAGCAAAATTGTTAATAGAAAGATGTTGTTGTCCTTCAGTATAAATGATGTACAGTTTACTCAAGGATGTCCTGTAATAAGTGACCTAAATGAGAATGTACTGTTGGGTATGGACTGGATATTAAAAGCTAATGCAGCATTTGATTGGGAAAAGAGTTTGTTTACCTTTGTTGATCCTAAGACGAGAGTATGTTCCAGTACTGACATGTCGGTTCAAAACTGTGCTCATAAGGGAATTGAAATTAGGGACGTTACATTTTCTAAAGACAGTGGTTATTGTGTAGAGGAAATTACTGAGGATTATGATGATGGAGAATATGGGGATATACTTCAAGAAAAATTACGGGAATCAGATAATTTGAACCAAGAACAGAAGGTAGAGTTAGAGAGATTATTGTGGAATTACTGTGATGTTTTTGATGATAGACCTGGCAGAGTAAAGAATTACCAATGTAAACTCAGGTTAAAACCACATGAGCCATTCTTTATAAAACCTTATAGTGTACCCATTGCAAAGAGAAAAGATGTAGAAAAGGAACTTCAAAAGATGGAAGAGTGGGGCATCATTGAGAGAAGTAAGAGCCAATACAATAATCCTTTGGTAGTGGTTGCAAAACGTGATGGCAGTGTCAGGCTTGTACTAGATTCAAGACACCTAAATAAGTATGTGGAAAGAGAGACCGATCATCTCGAGAATATAGACGAACTACTTCATAAATTTGAAAGAATGAAATACATGACCAGTTTAGATCTCACACCAGGATTTCACCAAGTAGAATTAGAAAATGATTCCAAAAAGTATACTGCCTTTTTGTATGGGGGAAGATGTTACCAGTATTGTGTGGTACCATTTGGGCTGAATGTCTCAGTAGCCGAATTCATTAGAGCAATTGACTTTGTTTTGGGAAAAGATCTTTTATCAAAATTAACTGTGTATGTAGATGACATTTTGATCACTGGAGAAACTTGGGAAGAACATGTTAATACTTTGAGGGAGGTTTGCAATAGATTAAGGAAAGGGGGAATGTCACTTAAATTATCTAAATGTAAGTTTGGTATGAAAAAATTGAAGTTTCTGGGGCACAGTATTTCTGAGGAAGGTATTTTGCCAGATCCTGAAAAACTCAAGGCAATTGCAAAATTCCCAATTCCAAAAACCAAGAAACAACTCAAGTCAATTTTCGGGATGTGCGGTTACTACAGAAAGTTCATTAGTACCCAAGCTCTAAATGCTCCAAGTCTTAACAGATTGCTGAAGAAAAACGCAATGTGGGTTTGGGATCAGGAATGTGAAGCTGCTTTTGAAGAAATAAAAACACAGTTATGTAACAGTAAAATTTTGTACCGTCCTGATTTAAGTTTACCTTTTTGCATTATGGCAGATAGTAGTGATTATGGCCTAGGTGCTCACCTTTTCCAAGAAGTAAATATAAATGGGAAAATAGAACACAGGTCTACTGCTTTTGCTAGTCGAACCTTGAAAAAACATGAGAGGCAATACACTGTTACCGAGAAAGAGCTTTTGGCCATTTACTGGGCATTTTCTAAATTCAGAAATTGTTTATTGGGAAACCAGGTAGTTGTCTACACAGACCATAAGGCATTAATTTATATTGAAGAATGTAGGTTGCATCATGGAAGGATTACCAGGTGGGCACTCTTGTTACAACAATTTAATTACTCAATCAAATATCTTAGAGGACCCGATAATGTAGTTGCTGATGCTTTATCTAGCCTACCTGTGGGGGCTGACTTTGAAGATGACAGTGGGGAATGTGAAAAAGAATTCAAAATTATGTATTTAAGAGGGGTGGACAATGAACAAGAAATCAGAGACATTTGTAATGACATCCAACAGAATCAGAAACACGATGAGAACTGTAAACTGGTCAAAAGTTAATTAGGGAAAAAGGGACATGAAAAAGTGGGAGATTATTACAAAATCTACAAAGGGATTCTATTCAAGAGAAACAGTGTAGATAGCGATGTATGGAAATTATGTTGGCCTGAATAGTACATCAATGTACTCATCAAGTACATTCATGAAAGTTTTGGTCATTGTGGGATTCAAAAGTGTATCCAGAAAATCCAAGAAAATGTTTACTTTAACAACATAGCCAGGAGGGTTAGAAAAATTTTAACGGGTTGTGACAGGTGCCAAAGAGTAAAAGTATCCAACCAAACTTGTCGAGGATTGATTCAAAACATCTTACCGAAAGAACAACACGAGTTTGTCGCTGTCGACTTATATGGACCATTACCAAAGACCAGAGGAGGCTATTGCTACATTTTTGTTATGGTTGATGTTTTTTTCAAAATTCATTAAGTCATACCCTCTTCGCAAGGCAAACAGTAAGAGCATTATTTCAAAAATCAGAGGAGACTATTTTGGCAGGGTTGGAAAACCTCAGAAAATCTTATCAGACAATGGGACTCAATTTACTTCTGGAGTATGGAAAGATTTTGTTGAAGATGAAAATATAAGTCACATTCTTATTTCAGCTTATCATCTGTCAGGAAACCATCCGGAGAGATACATGAGGGAAATTGGGCGATTCTTTAGAACCTACTGCAATACTGATCATGCTAGTTGGATTGACTATGTTGAGAAATTCGAAGATGTTGTGAACAGCCTACAGCATTAGTGTTTTCGCCGTATGAAATACAGTATAATAGCAAACCACCACATCCAATTAGTGATTTCATTGATTTTCCAGTCTGCAAACCATGAAGTACTCAAGAGAGAGAGGAAATAGTGAGAAAGACCATGAAATCTCAAGGTGATAAGAGGAAATGTAGACATGACAAAAGATTGAAGCCTACTCAATTTAAAATTGAAGACTTGGTCCTTGTTGAAACACAAGAGAAGTCTAAAGCCATCAGTGGTGAATTAAAAAAGTTTTTTGACATATACATTGGACCTTTCAAGATTCAGGACAATCCTCATCCGAATGCTTACCGTCTAGTCTATCCAAATTCTGGCAGACTGTTTGGCCTACGAAACGTGATCGAACTGAAATTGTCTAAAAAAATGTAAAAAGTATTTTAGATAATAGATGTCTATAGACTTTTATATGTAATCTTACCAGGATATTTTTGTATACTTTGTTATGTTGTATTTATCTGATTCCTCAGGGGAGCATACATTCTTTGTGTGCTAAGTGTTTGGCGAGCACTAGGTCCCCTAGCTATGCAATTGTCATATTTCATGTTCGTATTCTGGCATTGCATCTCACACTTATTCTGTGATCCTGTATAATCAATTTTCTCCACCTGTCAGTCTATCCTCTCTTAGCTTTAAGAAATTATTTAGAGTAAATTTTCTTGAGTAATTAGACTTTAGAGAATTCAAATTTCTGTGTCCTTAAAAACCGGTGCACAAACTATTAAATGCTTTTGCTAATGTTTAACTGGGTTTGACCACTGTGTGCTGTATATTCATAGCGGACTGTGCTATTGCAGCCTGTGATAGCATGCAGTGTATATGGAAACCATACGGACTGTGAAGATGAGACTGAAATACAGTGTGCGGCATTGAGGTACACCGACATTTAAGGAAGAAGATCACCGACCTTCAAGAAAGAAGATCACCGGTCTTCAAGAAAGAAGACACCAAAGATATGTGTAAAACTTTTCTGTTTTGTAATGTAAGGACATCAACCCTTCCGTGTTTCACGTGGAAGTGCTGATGGGGGGGTTGTGTAACATTACAGGACATATTGGGACATATTGAAGTATTCGATACTGTAGACTTTTAGGGGATGTCGATACAGATATGCAAAATGTAAAGGGAAACTTTGGTGATGTTTAAATATTGTACTGTGTCAATATTAGGACATTTTGAACAGAAAGAACAAAAATAGAATTAATGTAAATATATATTAGTGGTAGTAACCTATTTTCATTCAATTTTGTAATTATATTTCATTTTGTAAAAGAAAGACTCACTGTTTGCTGTAGTTCTGATTAATAGTATAAATTATCAGTTTTGAGCTAAATTATTTCGTATAATATGGACAAGATACTTTTAAAAACTCACCAGCTAAAGAGAAAGTCTGTAAATGAACGTATAATGCACACTTCTAGAACTTTCAATGGAGAAATTCTATATTATGATAGCAAAAATACGAAAACTTGTGAAAACCGTTTCATAACCTGATTTCGAAAGACGATTTGTATCAAGAAATATTGCTAAAAAGATTTATTTACGTTTTGAAACACGATTTAAATCATTTTACATATAAATAGTTGTTCTAAATCACTCAAGAAATATCCAGAATCAAATGTCAAGATATTTCTGGAAACACCGGTACAAATCTGGTGAAGGTTATCCAGAAGCTGGTAGAAAAATGTTATAAAATCTATTTGGAAATTATGCTTGTAAGAATTTATATGTACTGATCCTTTTACTTACTTTAATCTGTACTAAAATTCTGTGATGTCTAATTTAGTTTTAAGTCGTGAATTGCTATCGTATTGTAAACAAAACATTATCAAAGACTCTCATTGTTTGGAAAGATATTAATACACCTAGGAGTTGTCAGTTGCCAGTTCGGATATGCAGTGCGGTTAGCTCGGAGAGTCAGTTGTTGAGTCTGTGAAGTCTGTCAGTTCTGCTTGTAAATAAACGTCTGTAATGAAGAATTACTTGTTGTCGTCAATATGAACTCAAGACCTTTTTCACGAAGCAGACGCCTCCTAATGCAACGTTTTAACTTGGTGTTGAGGAGCTGAAAAGTTATAATTTGGTGCAGAAAGTCCTGGGACGTTATAATTTGGTTGAGGAAGCTGGGATGTTATAACGTGGATCGGGAAACGCATACTTTCTGTGATCTGCACACTTGTCCATAGGAGCCGTCCATCCTGATATCCGTTAATGACATTTCTCATATGAGGTGCTCAACGTGACGTTCCTCCAATGGCAATGTATCGCTCTGATCCTCAGCTTAAGAGATCACGCACTAACCGAAATACGCTTGCTCGTTGTTGCGTCGAAGACGCGATCCTGTAGTGTCTGGGTATCATTGACCGGCGTGGCGTCGGCTGAAATGTTACAAGCAATCTGGGTTGCTCCATCCATTGATAAACTAACACCATCCGCTCCTTATGACGGAGAAATGCTGGAACACGATTCTCATCACTTTATTAAACTCTCATTAATATACTTGATTTTCACTATTGTGCCTGATAAAAATTCCAGAGGTTGTGTGTCTTAACATACATCACTTCAGCTGAGAGAATTCGTGGGAACCTCGGAGTTCGTTTCCCCAAGAGTTGTAGAACATCCGAGGCACACAACAATGGGAATAAGGGAGGGACAGCCTGCTCACCGCTCAGAGCATTGAGTCCCCGGTTATAAGTCCGGCAGGGCAGCTACATAGGGGCCCGCAGGGGTCACGCGCCGTTTGGAGGAGGGTGGGATCTTTGGTGTTGCGTGCGCTACTGGCGGCTAGCAGGTCTGAGTCTCAAGACCCGGCGTTAATTCCTTAGCTTTCTGGGATTGTGACTCGCGACGTCGCGCCAAAGGTACCCAGTGCTGCCGCTAGGTGTCACACTCAGCGAGTCGGCACCAGAGACGGAGAGAGAGAGAGAGAGAGAGAGAGAGAGAGAGAGAGAGAGAGAGAGAGAGAGAGGGGGGGGGGGGGGAGGCCAACGCCGCGACTGTGCGGCAACCGGGTTTCTCTCCAAAAATGTAGCGGAACATACGAATGGATGACAGCCAAGCGCAAACTCTGTTGTTGTACCTCTGACACTGAGGCAAGAACGTAAGATCAAATTGCGGAAAATGAGGTAGTAAACGAGTTTTGAAGTATTGTACGCTTACTGAATCTATAATGCACCTCCCTAGCGCTATTTACGCTAACAGTGTATACAGTTCTGTACAGACAAAGTAAAAATGTACATACATCAAAAAAGTTTCGCATCACCTCGGCTCCAAGAGCTCCGGAACCTGTACACAAAATTGGAATTGAGATCAACATGAATATCCTTTGCACCCTTTTTATTGCTAATGAAAGTCAGGCATTGCATCTTGTACCACCATACAGGGACACCTTCGGAGGTGGTGGTCAACATTGCTGTACACACCTCTCCCTCTAATAGCCAGTAGCACGTCCTATTGCATTGATTCGTGCCTGTATTCGTAGTGGCATTTTAGCCATAAGTTCATCAAGGCACTGTTGGTCAAGATTGTCCCACTTCTCAACGGCGATTGGGCGTAGATCACTGAGAGTGGTTGGTGCGTCACGTCTTCCACAAACAGCACTTTTCAATCTATCCCAGACATGTTCTATAGCGTTCATGTCTGGAGAAGGTGCTGGCCACCCTAGTCGAGCGATGTCGTTATCCTGAAGGAAGTCATTCACAGGATGTGCACGATGGGGGCGCGAACTGTCGTCCATGAAGACGAATGCCTCGCCAATATGCTGCCGACATGGTTGTACTATCGGTCGGAAGGTGGTATTCACGTATCGTACAGCCGTTACGGCGCATTCCATGACCACCAGCGGCGTACGTCCGCCCTCCATAATGCCATCCCAAAAGAGAAGGGAACCTCCACCTTGCTGCACTCGCTGGACAGTGTATCTTGAGGCATTCATCCTCCTCCGACGATTGTCTGGTTGAAGGCACATGCGACACTCATCGGTGGACAGAACGTGATGCCAATCCTCAGCGGTCCATTCTGCGTGTTGTTGGGCCCACCTGTACCGAGCTGCAAAATGTCGTGGTTGCAAAGATCGACTTCGCCATGGACGTCGGAAGTGAAGTTGCGCATCATGCAGCCTGTAGCGCAAAGTTTTATTCGTAACAAGACGTCCTGTGCTGCACAAAGAGCATTATTCAACATGGTGGGGTTGCTGTCAGAGTTCCTCCGAGCCATAATCCGTAGGATACGGTCATCCACTGCCGTAGTAGTCCTTGGACGGTCTGAACGAGGCATTTCCTCTCTCTCTGTGTATCTCCTCCATACCCGAACAACATAGCTTTGGTTCACTCCGAGACGCCTGACCCCTCCCTTCTTGAGAGACCTTCTTGGCACGAAGTAACAATGCGGACGCGATAGAATACGGTATTGACCGTCTAGGCATGGTTGAATTACAGACAAGACGAGCCGTGTACCTCCTTACTCGTGGAATGACTGGAACTGATCTGCTGTGGGATTTCCAGCTATTTTGGTGGAACGAATTATGTTTGCAGAAACAAAATAATATAGCCACATAAAACTCTCAGAGTTCATGTGAATAAAGTGAAAGAGCAAATAAATATCGTGATAAGCATCCTTCACAGAAATAGATTCTAGTACTTAAAAATTCAAAAGGATAGACTGTATGTGCAGAACGATCTGCTGGTCAACTGCAAATGTGTATTGATTGCCCTTTTTGTACATACTCTAGTCACTGTGAATGTCGAGTAATTCTTTTTTCTCCATTACATGGAGAAGCGAACATATAAAGCGCACCAGTATTACTGATGGAACCTTCTGGCAGATTATTCTAGTTCTGAGAGGACGTTTCATCGCAGCGCACTCTCTGCTGCAGAGTGATATTCTTTCTGGGAGTTTTATTAGTATAGACAAGTCATTTCACATGTCTGAATCAAATTTTAATTTATTTGATTTGACTCAAATAAAATCGTATTTTCATTAGAATATTATAATTCAGTATTTCCAGTTGACAAAAAAATACAATATTCATACAATTAAAAAAAATGCTGAATATGAGGTTCTAACCTCGACACTGTTTCAATATGAAACTCAAATACTTATGAATAGATTTGTATTTAACTGAGCCGGAAAAATATCTCCCTTTTTTTAGAATTAACATTTTTGCGTTTTTTAAAATTGTCACGTTGTTTTAGTAAACTGATGTCTGGGCACAGATTTTCGAATTACATAAATGTACGTAAAGGAAATCGAACAGGGCCAGTCCACAAGCTCCGCTAGCCACATAACAACGTATATATACCCTCACAAGCGTAAAATCTATACCAGCTGCTGTCTGAGCAGGGTGAAAGCACATACAGAGCGCATAACAAATCCGGCAATAACTCACGCATTACAGTCATTTTCACGCCTTGAAGAAGAAAGTTTTTCCGAGTCTGACATCCAGTGGCACACATAGTGACGTCACGAGTCACGACACCAGGAAGCTCAGAATTTGACGCTCAGTGTCTTACCCGGTAACATCTGGAGAGAACTGACCAGTTCTTGACGAGGAGCGGCCTGCTGCTGTGTGAACCTGACCTGGTGGGGTTCCAGCGGCGTTTGCTTGGCTTGTTGGAAATTCTGAGTTGTTTATACAAGGCTCTGATTCGACTGCTGTCATTGGACAGAAGTACATAACGTTTTACCTGACATGCTTGTTGCCATGACGGCCCAAACTGAGGAGTTGGATGTGGATGATCGAACACTCTTGGGTAGAGGAGACTTCTCGTGCTCGATCGCTGAAGGGGGTGGGGGATCTGTCTCGCGTGTGTGTTCCGCACTGGGAAGTCGTCCTGACAACTTAACTCGGTCCACAAGTTCCATGGGGGCGCAGATCTCGTGTTGACGCACACATCTTAGTGTTACAGGCCCTTTGCTGTTCCTTATCCGTATAAACGATTTGCGAGACAATCTGAGCAGTCGCTTAGGTTGTTTGCAGATGACTAATAAAGTCATCAGAAGATCAAAACACATTGCAAAGAAATAGATAAATGGCTCTGAGCACTATGGGACTTAACATCTGTGGTCATCAGTCCCCTAGAACTTAGAACTACTTAAACCTAACTATCTTACGGACATCACACATATCCATGCCCGAGGCAGGATTCGAACCTGCGATCGTAGCTGTCACGTGGTTCCAGACTGTAGCGCCTAGAACTGCACGGCCAAACCGGCCGGCAAACAAATTGCAACGACCATAAATAACGAAAAGTGTGAGGTCATCCACATGAGTGCTAAGAGTAATCCGTTAAACTTCCGTCACACGATAAATCAGTCAAATCTAAAGGCCATACATTCAACTAAATACCTAGTAATTACAATTATGAACAACTTAAATTGTAAGGAACACACAGAAAATCATGTGGGGAAGGCTGACCCAACACTGCGTTTTATTAGCAGGTACATCGAAAAAGTGCAAAGATGGTAGCATGTTTTGCATCAACGCGAAATAGGGGGGAGAGTGTCACTGAAATGATGGAGGATTTGTGATGGAGATTATTAAAACAAAGGCATTTTTCGTTGCGGAGCAATCTTCTCACGAAATTCCGGTCACCAGCTTTCTCCTGTGAATGCGAAAAAATTTTGTTGACGCCGATCTAGATAGGAAGAAACGATCACTATGATAAAATAAGGAAAGTCAGAGCTCGTACAGCCGGTCGCTGTGGCCAACCGGTTCTAGGCGCTTCGGTCTGGAACGGCGCTTCTGCTACGGTCGCAGGTTCGAATCCTGCCGCGGGCATGGATGTGTGTGTGTGGTTAGGTTCGTTAATGTTTAAGTAATTCTAAGTCTAGGGGACTGATGACCTCAGATGTCAAGTCCCATAGAGCTTAGAGCCATTTGAACCATTTGAAGAGCTCGTACGAAAAAGATGTAGGTGTTTGTTATTTCCGCGCGCTATACGACATTTGGAGAATAGAGAATTTTGAAGGTGGTTCGAAGAACCCTCTGCCAGGCACTTCAACGTAATTAGCAGAGTATCGATGTAGATGTGGATGTAGATCGAGATGGCTAGTGATTGGTGAGAACATTGTAGCGGCACCAATTTGCCTGGGAGATTACCATTTTATAGTTGTACACCACAGCAGTACCGTAAGATTCCGGATACGAAGAGAGGTTCTTTTCATTTTAGTCCCGACAAGGAACCACTACATAGTAAAATTCAGATTCGTAGGGTTTATTCACATTGTAATGACACATTCCGACGCAGAGACATACAACACCTCAAAGGCTGCGCCAAAGATCAAATTGAGAGGGATGTAGAATATAATCTCTGTAATGTTCAAATTGGATTCTCTTTTGTTTCATACTCCAAGAAGGAGCTGAGAGACACTTTCGATTGTTGCCTTGTGGAGGACGGACGTAATTTCGGACTGTGCGGAAAGGCAGCCATGTTGTTAGTAATCATGATTTGTGCGACGAGCAGAGCAAGTCTTGTTGTCTTGTGAATAAATAATTTTCGTAACACTTCGATACTTCTCACTATTTTTTAAAGTGACGTAGCATTGTATTTCCTTGGTTTCCACCGTCTTCGTGAAGTGAACCGATGCCGACTTAGGAAGGTACACACGGTCAACAAAGAGAAGAACATCGAGGGCGACTAATGAATTAATATTGTGGCAGAAGGACTAATTCTACGTCTAAGGTGAGAACTCTGATTAAATCAACAGTGACGTAGAATTCAAAAATGTAATTAATCGGAATGGTAAATTATATTACAGGCATATTTCACGCAGCACTGAATTTGTCCGCATTCAAGCTGGTCAATGCGGCCCGTAAAAAGAGAAAGGCCTTTCAAAAATTCTGAAGTTACAATTCCATGTCCACAATTTTTCCTCTTTACAAAAAACCAAGAAATTTAATTTTTTTATTTATTCCGCCTCAACATCGTGGAGGGAATGTGCAGCGTGAACACATTATCCTTCCCTGGACATTATGCTTTTGCTGATTGTCAGTATTAGTCTAACATGATAGACAGTTAGTCTATTGGTTTTCTTGTGTACGAAGAAGACTTTTTGCAATAAATCACCAGTTCATTTTTTACTTGAATTTCATTTAAAGAATTTAGTGTTCCTTTCATTTGATTTGCATTATTAATTGTTTTTAAAATACAGTTATTAAGTAATTTTATACAAATTGTTCACCTTAGGACCTCATGTAAAGGCCAAATTTCAAGTAGCATATTTCCATTGTATTATGTATATCAAAACTGTATCTAAAGGGATTTGTCAGAGTCTAAATAGTCTCCGACTCTGGTAACGATTTCTAATTTCACATACATGTGGTACTGCAAGACTAACGCCTTGAACTGTTCCCATAACCAAAACTACAGAGGACTGAAGTCGAGGGAACAGGGGACCAAGGTGTGCCCCCTCCGCCCCAACCATTCCAAAAGACATGAAGCGTCAGCATCCGATATTCACACACATTGCAGATGAAATGTGACATAATGCATAAACCACATCGGTAGTCTTTACTGATGTGGTACCTCCTCAGACAAGGTAAGCAAAATGTTAACAAGAAGTTGACGATAATGAGCTCCATTAAATGTTTGGAGTAGGATATATGGCCCTAGTAACTTATCACCAAGAATGTCTATCCATTAGTTGACGGAGAAATGAGGTTGATGTACTCTTTGTACAGCAGCATAGGGGTTTTCGTAAGGCCACACGTGCTGTGTATGGAAGTTCACAGCACGACCCTTTGTGAACCGCACAGGATCAGAGAAATAAATTCTTCGTCGAAAACAGTGGACCTGCAGCACGCTTCTGTATGGGCCAGTGACACAACTATGATAGGCTATCGTGGTCCTCTGGCATTAGTGCCTCGATGTGTTGAAGGTGTTACGGATACAGCAATAGCTCAAGCAGTACCAGCCGGACAACAGGATGACTTATGCCTTCTGTTGGTGTCAATCGCCAAATCCCCACACTGCTGTTGCACGTCTTTCGTCCAGCAAATCTGGTATGTCTTCCTGCATCTGAGGTGTGTGAACTGACTCATTCGGTCCACTATTCGTCTTTTGGAAGCTAGAAAATCCGTGTCCTTAAGAAGCAGAAAACTTTGGGTCAACAACTTATCGCATGGTACTCTGCAACGTGGGTATTTTTCTGCGTAGTGGGAACGTGCTTACGGCCTATTTCCAATTGCTAACCCATAGGAGATAATTATATCCGTCATGTCACTTTATGAGTAGTACGCTTCCATTGTTAACAAGCAGAAGAGAAATGGAAAATTTACCAACCCATTCGTGCACAGTGCAGTACAAATATCACAGTGACAGTAAACATTGCGATATGACTTACAGGGACTAGATGTTTGTCTGTGAAAGCATGTAATATAGAATAACGTGATGCAATTCTGAAATGTACTTAAATGCCATACTCTGAATAAATAAATGCGATACATACTTATTGTTAAAAGCAATTTACTACAAAATAACACACACTAACAACGCTAAAACTATAGTACATGCAACACAACTGCCTGTAGATTACCCAGTGCTCAGACTTGTGTACACTGGAGTACGTCAATACGGAAAGACACGTAGAGTAGTGAACGCTATTGACGGATCATGGGTTGGGGTTCGGTTGTTTGGGGAAGGAGAGCTGACAGTGAGGTCATCGGTCTCATCGGATTAGGGAAGAACGGGGAAGAAAGTCGGCCGTGCCCTTTCAAAGGAACCATCCCGGCATTTGCCTGGAGTGATTTAGGGAAACCACGGAAAACCTAAATCAGGATGGACGGACGCGGGATTGAACCGTCGTCCTCCCGAATGCGAGTGCAGTGTGCAAGCCACTGCGTCACCTCGCTCGGTTCACGGATCATGGGGGCAGCACCTGTGGCCATACATCACTTGTTTATTTAATATCTACCTTGTGTGTCAGGCGGACATATTCACACCCGAACGTCTTCAGCCACTATGGACAAGTGTAGAGATCTCACAAAGTATGCATTTCCAGACCCACGTTCAAGGTTTTTTTTTCTTGTTCTTGTGGTTGGTATCACCTATCAAAATATTTGCCACTATTTCTCCAATATCCTGTGTAGGTATTCCACCCAAGAGTCTTGAGGCGCATTTGCTCTGGTGTTCCGACAGATATTTTCGATTTCGTGTTTGGAATGTGTAGGTGGAGTCAGTCGAAATTAATACTGTTCATTACGCCTGTCATGATGTGCCACTGTCGCCGCAAAGCGTCGGTTTGTTCCCCGTTAAAAAAAAAAAAATAATTTATTTTCAAAGCGGAATTTCACGTACCCATTCGGATGGACGGGCCACAAACTAGTCTACAACGTCATTCGCTTCATCCATTTGTATTAACAGGAGCGGGAAAACTCTAAGAATAACCGATACTCTAACAGCGACAACAAGGCCCTGGCCCAAATTGATAGCTACCGCCACTCTCCGTTTTCCAGTTTTCCTGCTAATACGTATCGCTAAAACGAATACCAAGCTGGACTAATCTCGGGCCGCTCTAACGAATGAGAATATAAAATTCCGCTTCAAACAGCATTTCGCGTGTAACCGAAACAAACCTAAGCTTTCGTCGACGTGATAACCAGTACACGTTTGGACTGACTGCATCTACACATTTAAAATATCTACTGAAAAACCAGAAGAAATGTGCCTGAAGACTTTTAAGAGAGACATCCGGTACATTTAGACACTGAAGTAGCAAAAGTCACGGAGCACGTCGTAGCATCGTGTAGGACCTCGTTTCACCCAGTACAGAGCATCATCTCCGTGTGGCGTGTACTCAAAAAGTCGATAGAAGTCCCTTGCAGAAATATTGCACGCTGCCTCTGTAGCCACACATAGTTACGAAACACTGCCTCACATGTAATAGAACACAGGCAGATGCAGATCAAGTGCGTTCTGGGTACTGATACTCTAATAGAGGTGGTGATATCTGGCATAAAAGCTGAAACCTTACTGCCTGCAGCCTCCTGTAACAAATCGTCCCGTGTGCTGGATTTTTCCACGTGTAGAACATTCGCACTTACCTTGCTCAGAGATCCGTCCTGTTCCGCACCATTCTGTCGCGAGAGTTCCCGCCACTCATTGTCGTTAAGTGGATTATGTTGTGGATCAGCGGGTTCGATTTTCTCCAACTGTGGTGGTCCCGCCAAGGCATTCCTATTCTGCTCACGGTCCCCTCATGAGCAGTCTCTGCTTTCGTGGTGTAACGTTCTCTGGCAGCATGCATCCAAAGTGAAAGTTAAAAGAACATTTCGATGTATAATGTTCATTGCAACAAATAATTTATATGTATTTCTGTTAATTGTATTTCAAAAGGACATTTAAAAGATAATTATGAATTTTGCTATTATAAATGATTATTCAAAGACTGTTAAATACTATCTGTGGCGGAGGATGTGAAAACCGCTACAGAAGAAAGGATATGTTATCAAAAACGACAAAGACTGTACAAAAATTAGGTAAGATATAAATTGGCAATATATTGTAGTAGAATCGCTTGCCTTCTGCACAGACTGAATGGGAGAGGAACCCGTAACGTTGCATTAGGCTCTTACGTAGTCTTCATTTGTCATAAGTCGATGATCGACGCCATTTGTAGCTGGGATTGTAAACGGTGTGTAAAGATTTTAATTGTTTCTGTTAAAATATATTTATCTAGTAAAATCTGTTTGTCACAATTACTGCAAAGTTCGCACCGGACATTACCCATTTTATTTTAGAATTTCCAGCATTTTATTGGATATCGCTGGCAGTACGGAGCTGCACCGTGAGCGAGCATTCTGGAACAGCGGCAGATTAAAATATACCATCGCAATAACGACCACATCCTAAAAAGGGTACATGTAGAGGTGAACGAAAATAAAAACGTGTTTCTTTTCACAGCATTCCATAGGCAGAATACAAAGAGACAGTAGATTTTATCTTGTGCATTCACAAGTGGATACAAGCTGCAGCTCTTTTAAATTTTCATTCAAAAAGTGATAAATTCTGAACATAACGTGAAGTGTATTTAAAAGTGGATAATACTTCAGGAGAGCTTAGAAATATAAAAAAGAATTCATAAAGTAAAGATAGTCTTATGCTTCAAAGCTAGTCGGGCTATATCCAGTAAACAAAAATCCAGTGCAACGTGAAAATCTTTGCTAAGTTCGATGGAAAATTATATTTTCATTCTTGTACAAACAGCTGTAGTTCTTGAATAAAAATAAAACTTGAATCATTATTTTGGGAACATTCAAAGAAATTCGTTTTTATTAATCTGCAATAGAATATTTCATATGTAAAGTAATAATCATAGATGAAAAATTTATTGCAACCTTTGAAACCTCCCTTTAGAAAAATTTATGAATGATTGTGCTGATAATCTCCTTTACGTTATTTGATTTTCAAACAGCTGAGCAAAACTCAACGTACTCAGACATTTCTCTTTACTTACTCTGATCATCACTAAACGGACTCACAATATTTTAGCGCAACGCAATCTGACTTATATAATCCCCACAAAAGAATGGCCCCGACTAACAATAACCTATACCTTTCACGAATCACTAACCTCATAAAAATCTTCCTTACTCGAACTACTGCAATATAGCGAGCGCCAGTACTGCCAGCTACATAAAAGATTCTCACTATTGAAGGCACTAAGTAGAAATCCAGTCCTACAAATTTACTCTGATGGACACACGTCCAGATCATCCGCTCTCAAAACTCTGTCATCTCTCTCCCCACATCCAACACTGCTGGCGGCTCACCTCCAACTGCGCTACGCTAAGCGCTGTTCACATCCAACTGCCCAACACTACAATAGCGAATATTTCAACAATGCCAACCAGCCACAGACTGCACATAGCACAATCAGTGATTTTCATACAGAGCGCTATGTGGCGTTACCAACATAAAAACCTAAACAGCCTACTTACACCTTTCATTTCTCATGTCCATCCACGTATATGTTAAGTTTAATCTCAACGGTTACCCAACCAAATTAAACTCAGAAAACAAAGTTTAAAACCAAACGGTCAGCTCCCGAATAATTAAATAGACAGAAAGGCATTAAAGTGGTTTCTGATCCCACTGCTTCCAGGGTTTTGTGATTGCGTTCGCGTGTCTCTTCATTCCTGTACTGATTTGCCCTATCTTTTTCTATTCCCCAATTGTTCCCAAATCACCGCCACCCGTTATTGCTATCACCACTCAGCTGATTCCAGCCCCGTAATCGAACTCACTACGACCGCCCGTTGTTGTCGCTACTACATCTACATTTATACTGATCAAGCCACCCAACGGTGTGTGGCGGAGGGCACTTTACGTGCCACTCTCATTACCTCCCTTTTCTGTTCCAGTCACGTATGGTTCGCAGGAAGAACGACTGCCGGAAAGCCTCCGTGCGCGCTCGAATCTCTCTAATTTTACATTCGTGATCTCCTCGGGAGGTATAGGCGGGGGGAAGCAATATATTCGATACCTCATCCAGAAACGCACCCTCTCAAAACCTGGACAGCAAGCTACACCGTGATGCACAGCGCCTCTCTTGCAGAGTCTGCCACTTGAGTTTGCTAAACATCTCCGTAACGCTATCACGCTTAATAACCCTGTGACGAAACGCGCCGCTCTTCTTCGGATCTTCTCTATCTCCTCCGTCAACCCAATCTGGTACGGATCCCACACTGATGAGCAATACTCAAGTATAGGTCGAACGAGTGTTTTGTAAGCCACCTCCTTTGTTGATGGACTACATTTTCTAAGGACTCTCCCAATGAATCTCAACCTGGTGACCGCCTTACCAAAAATTAATTTTATATGATCATTCCACTTCAAATCGTTCCGCACGCACACTCCGATATTTTACAGACAGAAATGCATAAAAATGGTTTTTGATCCCACTGCTTCCAGGGTTCTCGTGACCGCGTACGTGTGCCCCTTCATTCGTGTACTGATTTACCCTACGTTTTTCTATTCCCCAGTTGTTCCCAAAGGAACTAGGGTGGCCGCGTACAGTCAGTCACTCTGGTCTAGGTTTTCGACTGCGCCCGCAACTGGAATCGTGCGTTTGCTCACCGCGTGACTAGATCGTATACTTAGACAGATACTCCCCCAAATCGTACTCGAACTCTTATTGCACCGCTTTAAATGCTTCCACATCATCCTTTCATTTTGCAAAACGATGAGGTATCAGTCCCCTATAACTTAGAACTACTTAAACCTAACTAACCAAATGACATCACACTGAAGCGCCTAGAACCTCATGGCCACACCGGCCGGCTGCATTTGGCAGCTGGGATGATGTGACACATGTGGGTTGGCATTATAGTCAGGCAAATACTGATCAGCTCTGCTGCTCCGAACGTATAAAATAAAAATTGATTAGCCTGTACCATGTGTTCGAGCAAACGGGCGGCGCTCGTAAATCCAGAATATTTAAGGAAGAGTATTACGATAGTGTTGTGTGGGCTCGTGCAGCCTCCGACTAGTAGGCTGAAAGGAATGTGTGTGAGTGAATTCCTAAAGTACCAAACTGCTGAGATCATCACTTACACTAACCCCAACTAAGAACAACACACAACCCATGCAAGAGGCAGGACTCGAACCTCCGGCAGGAAGGGCTCTCAATCCGTGACATGGCACCTCAAACCTCGTGGCTACTCCGCCCGGCGCTGAAAGGAAAGCCTGCCGAAATTCCCTTACTGTCTCACAACGCCGCGATCTGATCCTCATTGGCATGGCAGGTTCCCTTGCTAAGAAACAACGCACGAATTCAGTTGTGTGTGCTGGGCCACACTGGTTAAAGCACAAATTCGAACAGTTCCGACCAGGCATAGGGTGAATTCAGTTAACCGAGTTCAGGAACAACTCAAACTCACGTAGTGAAAGGAAATGCTTAAAACAGAAGCTTTGCTTTTCTCTCGCGAAGGTCTGTCCTCCGCCGCGAGAACCTCCCGCAACATTGCTTTCCCTGTAATCGCACTTATCCTCGCTTTCCGAGACCCTCTTTGCACTTTATTCCCTGAGGCTCCAACTCGATCAGCCCCTATACATCTACATTTACATGGATACTCTGCAAATTATATTTAAGTGGCTGGCAGAGGGTTCATCGAACACCGCGCGACCGTTACGGTTGCAGGTTCGAATCCTGCCTCGGGCATGGATGTGTGCGATGTCCTTAGGTTAGTTAGGTTTAAGTAGTTCTAAGTTCTAGGGGACTGATGACCTCAGATGTTGAGTCCCATAGTGCTCAGAGCCGTTTGAGCCATTTCATCGGACAACCTTCACAATTCCCTATTATTCCAATCTTGTATACAGCGCAGAAGAAACGAACATATATATCTTTCAATGCTAGGTCTGGTTTCCCTTATTTTATTATGCTGGTCGTTTCTTCCTATGTTGGTCTCCGTCAGCAGAATGTTTTAGCATTCGGAGGAGAAAGTTGGTGATTGAAATTTCGTAGGAAGCTTCCTCTGCAACGAAAAACGCCTTTGTTTTAATGATCTCCATCCCAAAGCCTCCAACATTTCAGTGACACTTTCTCCCCTATATCGTGACAATACACTTTTTCGATGCACCCCGTCAGTCCTATGTGGTAAGGATCCCACACCGAACAGCAGTATTCTAAAAGATAACGGACAAGCATAGTGTAGGCAGTCTCCTTAGCAAATGTATTACACTTCCTAAGTCTCCTGCCAGTAAAATGCAGTCTTGGGTTAGCCTTCCCCAGAACATACTCTGTGTGTTACTTACAATTTAAGTTGTTCGTAATAATAATTCCTAGGTATTTACGGCCTTTAGATTTTTCTGATTTATCGTGTAACTGAAGTTTAACGGATTACGTTTAGTACTCATGTGGATTACCTCACACTTTCCGTTATTTAGGGTCGATTGCCAATTTTCGCACCATCCAGATACCTTTTCTAAATGGCTTTGCAATTTGTTTTGATCTTCTGATGACTTTATTAGCCGATAAACGACAGGGTCATCTGCAAACAATCAAAGACGGATGCTCAGATTGTCTCCCAACTCGTTTATAGAGATGAGGAACAGCAAAGGACCCTGGAGAACGCCAGGAATCACTTCTGTTTTACTCGATGACTTGCACCACCAAACTCTGATAGGAACCTAATTGGTATACACTCTGGGCCAGAAGACTTGCCTTTATTAAGTAATTCATGTTGCTTCACTACTCCAAGGATATCTACTTCGACGTTACTCATGTTGGCACCTGATCTTGTTTCGAATTCTTGAATATTTACTTCGTGTTCCTTTGTGAAGGCATTTCGGATGACTGTGTTTAGTAGCTCTGTTTTGGCAGCACTGTCTTCGATAGTATCTCCATTGCTATCGCGCAGAGAAGGCATTGATTGTGTCTTGCTGCTAGCATACTTCACATACGAACAGAATCTGTCTGAATTTTCTGCCAGGTTTGGAGATAAAGTTTCGTTGTGAAAACTATTATAAGCATGTCGCATTGAAATCAGCGCTAAATTTCGAGTCTCTTTAAAAGATCGCCAATGTTGGAGATTTTGTTTCCGTTTAAATTTGGCATGTTTGTTTCGTTGTTTCTGCAACAGTGTTTTGACGCGTTTGGCGTACCAATGAGGATGAACTGCGTCGTTTGTTAATTTATTTGGTGTAAATCTCTGAATTGCCGCCGATACTATTTCTTTGCATTCAAGTTACATCTGGTCTGCAGTGACATTATTAATGTGGAAGGAGTGGAGGAAGATGTTATGTGAATTTTTATGTGCTTTTTTGAACAGGTATATATTTCGTTTATTTGTGGAGGACTTGGGGGTCTGGGTACGTTCAATAATACCAGTATACGTTTTAATCCTCGTTACTAGTTCAGGATTATTCCGAGTTAACAGGTAAAGCGCGGTTTTCACAACCTTTTACTATTCATGAAGTAACTGCTCGAAATAGTTGTCGGAGAAAGCGTTTAGCAAAATTTCGGATGATGTTTTATGCGTACCTCCGGAATTAAACATGTATTTTCACTAACATATCGAGGATAGATTAAAGGCACCACGAACTATATCTGTATGAGTCGGGTACGCGTTTGAAATTAAACTCAACTCGTCTTTGAACCTTTCAGCTACTGTATCATCTGAATTGGGAGGTCGGTAAAAGGATCCAGTTATTATTTGATTCCGGTTGCCAAGAATGTCCTCTGTGCATACTAATTCGCAGGAACTGTCTACTTCAATTTCGGGACAACCTGCTTTGAGGTGAGCCACACGTTTCTTCAAGTCACGAGCTACGTATCGTCCCCTCTGGACCAAACCTGGGTGTTGCTCACAATAGCCGGCAGTCTGTTGCTTTATCGCCACCGCCTGCGGCCGAACTGGTGCTCGCTGTCTCTGCGACGTTAACTCCCGGCTCTCGGCAGCTCTTAGGAACAGGAACTCGGGCGCAGCAAAAGACAGAGTACGTATCGCGCTGATTCTCTGCTCTGCCTGACCCTTCGTGGCTTCCAAACGCCCGGCAGCCGCTCTCTCAGCTCGGGACAGTAGCTCTACGCGTTCACTTTGGGACAGCCACGAACGTCGCCATAACCCTGCTCTCCTGTTCTTCGAGCACTCTGTTTAGCGGCAACTGCTCGCTTTCAGCTTCACAGACGCTTCTCGACGACCCTCGACGTTTTCGCTAACTCGATCGCTATTTCATCCCGTAGCATCTTCTAAAGTCATTCGCTTTACTTTCCACGTTCCGTTCGAGCTTAAGATTCGCAGCTTCTAAGTCATCAAATAGCTTTTCATTCACTTTCCTCGGCTCATTAAATTTCTCTTCAGTCCCTTCGTGAGTTCACCAACCGGCACAGAGGTTGTTTGAGCATAGTGGAAAAAAAATTTGCATGCAGTTAATGGAATACTAAATCTAACCATAGTACATAACATCGTTAAATGAACCTGTATAATTAATCAATGGATTGTGAATTTGGCACATTAGTTCTACTCATTCCTCTCTATGGGTACTTCGTTATCACTGTCTTTTTGTGCAGCATATAAAAATCAGGCTAATATTTCAAAGAAAGAAGCCGTTAAGAGCATCGAGTTGCAAGTCTGGCAGCTATTTGGTGCGTTCTGAAGTAGTTAGAGGACACACGATTTGAGTTTTCATGAAACACATTTATTCAAACATAGCCACAAAGAATTATGGGTGGACAATCTGTAGATATACTTAAGTTGTGCCTGAACACGAAATAAACTAATCTGATCTGGCAAGAAGAAATTACATAGCGCAATTTAACTATGCATACGTGAGGGAAAAGAGAGGAAAGGGAACAGAAACATATGACTTCAGTTATCCAATCAAGCTTCACACGAAAACGACGAAATTCAGAGGAACATTACCTGCATTGCCTGCATGCACTAACATCAAAAGGGTTTACACCGATTGAAGCATCTTGTTACAGCAAATACACCACCTGAGAATTCACGCAAGCATCATGGAAAGAAGTCACCTGAGTTGCACATCCAACTGTTTCAAACAGATGTGAGTGAAAATCGCTAAATGTATAAATCAATGAGAGTACACCACTGTATGAACGAATAGATCATGAATCACACCGAATTCATAATAAAACCATCAAGGCGGAAGGCCCCAATGATTCGAGAAACATATAGCCATCATTAAACAAAGCTAGCTGCTACACGTTCCCACAAAACACGGAAATGCAGTAACGCAAATCTTCACCCATCACTTATCAGTTAAAATAACACGGACAAACTATTGAGATTCAGTAATAGAGCGCAACGCTCACAGAATAAAGACAACTCGAGATCACAGCAGAAAATAGAACATGTGATAAACTACAATACATAAAAAGAAATATCGCACATACAGGAAAACACAAGTTCTGTCATATTCACAAAGCTTTAAAGCACATTAACTCAGGCTAACCATATCCCGTAGAGCGCATTGACACCACAATAGTAGAAAGGAACAAAGCAAACTCCGGACACTGACAAAATCATAGACTCAAGCATTGCCTATCAAGAGCAATATAAAGCAAGAAGTAATAGAAACACTTCATTCAGGCCAAGAGCTTTTCCGAACGGCTCCACGCATGAAGACCGCGTTTGAAGCTACGACCTATCTCATCACTGGCAGGAGAGGGCTCACTTAAGAGCACAGCTACATCCACCGAGTTCAGTACGGAACCGCGCGACTGTTACGGTTGCAGGTTCGAATCCTGCCTCGGACATGGATGTGTGTGATGTCCTTAGGTTAGTTAGGTTTAAGTAGTTCTAAGTTCTTGGGGACTGATGACCTCAGATGTTACGTCCCATAGCGCTCAGAGCCATACATCCACCGACAGCCACCGCTCGGCTCGGAGCGCATGGAAAGCCCACACGGGAAACGGACAATACCAACTTGACAACCACGAAGCTGTCGAACAGCACCGATAGACCTCTTTGCCCACGTAAGAGGTACAAAATTGGTTATCCTGTGCTTCTAGCAGACGAAAAGCAGCTCAAGTACCAAACTCAAGACAAACCTGAAAAGACACATAAAAAGACCTGGTCACACAAGGGAGGCTAATGGACGAATACACATGGAATATTAATGGATCACTTAAAGTACTGACATACTGATGCGCAGAACGAGTGGCTTGCACTTAACGTCAGATTATCACTGAAACTTCTCAGTCCTTCTGGGAGAGTTAGTAGAACCAACTGCAGACAAACAGAATCAAACAGGGCAACAGTCTTATGAAGCGACTCTACACAGACATTTCAACATATCATAAACACACTAATTATAATCCTTCATGCAGTGATTTTTGCGTTTTCTCCTGTTGAGTTACGGGGTACTTTTATTGATATGAGCGTCCACTGTCTACATCTATATCTACATGGGTAGACTGCAAATCACACTTAAGTGCCTGGCAGAGGGTTTATCGAACCACCTTCACAATAATTCTCTATTATTCCAATCTCGAACAGCGTGGTGGAATAACTAACACGTATATCTGTCAGTGCGTGCTCTTATTTCCCTTATTTTATTATGATGATCGTTTCTCCCTATGTAGGTCAGCGTTAACAAAATATTTTCACGTTCGGAGAAGAAAGTTAATGACTGAAATTCCGTGAGAAGATTCCGCCGCAACGAAAAACGCCTTCGTTTTGATGACGTCCTCCGCTAACTGTGTATCATGCAGTGACACTCTCTCCCCTATTCCATATTAATACAAAACAAGCAGCGCTTCTTTGAAGTTTCTCGATGTACTCCGTTAATTCCATCTGGTAACAATCCCACACCGCGCAGCAGTACTTCGATAGGAGACGGACAAGCACAGTGTAGCTAGACTCATCAGTAGATCTGTTACATATTCTAACTGTTCCGCCAAAAAAAAACGCAGTCTTTGGTTTGTCTTCCCCGCATCATTTTCTCTCTCTTCTTTCCACTTAAGTAGTTCGTAACTGTAATTCTTAGGTATTAATTTAAAATTACGGCTTTTAGATTTGATTTATCGTGTAGCCGATATTTAACGGATTCCTAGTAGCACTCTTGCGGATAACCCCACACTTTTCTTAACTTTGCGCTAATTGCCAACTGCCAACTTTCGAACCATACAGATATCTTTACTAAATCGTTTTGCAACCGATTTCGATCTTCTAATGACTTTACTAGACATTACCTATAAACAGTGATCGTAGATGGCAACTACTCATGATCGCAACAGAGTTTCACTGGACACGGGGATAAGAACATTTTTCCATAACACATCCGTCAGTAGTTCTCTTTGATGAACAGGATGTGCTTCACTTCAGCAACTGCTTCATTTCTGCACTACAATAGGGTGTCTCACGGAGACCTAGGAGCTATAAAGAGCTTGGAAAATCTCTGTCGGCTAGTCTCATAGTCTTTAAACCGGAGATGCTTATTTTGCTGTAATTGGTTTTGTGGAACCGAGAATTCATTAAGATCTTCTCTTGCAATGCTGCGTGGTGATTGCCCTTTAATCGCCTTAATGAGCTCCGGTCTTATTGCCAAAGGTAATTCAAACTGAGTTCGTGGATGTTATAAATGCATAAGATCCAAAGATAATGAGATGTAGATTGTTTACATAGGAAAGTATCACTTTGCTTATGTCACCGAGAAATACTGGCAATGAGTGTTGTGTATAGAGTGACTAACTTATACTTCTCCACAGTACTGCTTGTGAGTCAGGTAGATCTGTGGTACATCTACATCTACATCTACATGACTACTCTGCAATTCACATTTAAGTGCTTGGCAGAGGGTTCATCGAACCACAATCATACTATCTCTCTACTATTCCACTCGCGAACAGCGAGCGGGAAAAACAAACACCTAAACCTTTCTGTTCGAGCTCTGATTTCTCTTATTTTATTTTGATGATCATTCCTACCTATGTAGGTTGGGCTCGACAAAATATTTTCGCATTCGGAAGAGAAAGTTGTTGACAGAAATTTCGTAAAAAGGTCTCGCCGCGACGAAAAACGTCTGTGCTGTAATGACTTCCATCCCAACTCGTGTATCATATCTGCCACACTCTCTCCCCTATAACGTGATAATACAAAACGAGCTGCCCTTTTTTGCACCCTTTCGATGTCCTCCGTCAATCCCACCTGGTAAGGATCCCACACCGCGCAGCCATATTCTAACAGATGACGAACGAGTGTAGTGTAAGCTGTCTCTTTAGTGGACTTGTTGCATCTTCTAAGTGTCCTGCCAATGAAACGCAACCTTTGGCTCGCCTTCCCGACAATATTATCTATGTGGTCCTTCCAACTGAAGTTGTTCGTAATTTTAACACCCAGGTACCTAGTAGAATTGACAGCCTTGAGAATTGTACTATTAATCGAGTAATCGAATTCCAACGGATTTCTTTTGGAACTCATGTGGATCATCTCACACTTTTCGTTATTTAGCGTCAACTGCCACCTGACACACCATACAGCAATCTTTTCTAAATCGCTTTGCAACTGATACTGGTCTTCGGATGACCTTACTAGACGGTAAATTACAGCATCATCTGCGAACAGTCTAAGAGGACTGCTCAGATTGTCACCCAGGTCATTTATATAGATCAGGAACAGTAGAGGTCCCAGGACGCTTCCCTGGGGAACACCTGATATCACTTCAGTTTTACTCGATGATTTGCCGTCTATTACTACGAACTGCGACCTTCCTGACAGGAAATCACGAATCCAGTCGCAAAACTGAGACGATACCCCATAGCTCCGCCGCTTGATTAGAAGTCGCTTTTGAGGAACGGTGTCAAAAGCTTTCCGGAAGTCTAGAAATACGGAATCAACTTGAGATCCCCTGTCGATAGCGGCCATTACTTCGTGCGAATAAAGAGCTAGCTGCGTTGCACAAGAGCGATGTTTTCTGAAGCCATGCTGATTACGTGTCAATAGATCGTTCCCTTCGAGGTGATTCATAATGTTTGAATACAGTATATGTTCCAAAACTCTACTGCAAACCGACGTCAATGATATAGGTCTGTAGTTAAATGGATTACTCCTACTACCCTTCTTGAACACTGGTGCGACCTGCGCAATTTTCCAATCTGTAGGTACAGATCTGTCGGTGAGCGAGCGGTTGTATATGAGTGCTAAGTAGGGAGCTATAGTATCAGTGTAATCTGAAAGGAACCTAATCGGTATACAATCTGGACCTGAAGACTTGCCCGTATCAAGCGATTTGAGTTGCTTCGCAACCCCTAAGGTATCTACTTCTAAGAGACTCATGCTAGCAGATGTTCGTGTTTCAAATTCTGGAATATCCCATTCGTCTTCCTTGGTGAAGGAATTTCGGAAAACTGCGTTCAATAACTCCGCTTTAGCGGCACAGTCGTCGATAACAGTACCATCGGCACTGCGCAGCGAAGGTATTGACTGCGCCTTCGGCTTGTGTACTTTACATCGACCAGAATTTCTTCGGATTTTCTACCAAATTTCGAGACAAAGTTTCGTTGTGGAACCTATTAAAGGCATCTCGCATCGAAGTACGTGCCAAATTTCGCGCGTCTGTAAATATTAGCCCATCTTCAGGATTTCGCGTTCTTCTGAACTTCGCATGCTTTTTCCGTTGCCTCTGCAACAGCGTTCGGACCTTTTTTGTGTACCACGGGGGATCCGTTCCATCTCTTACCAATTTATGAGGTATAAATATCTCAATTGCTGTTGCTACTATATCTTTGAATTTGAGCCACATCTCGTCTACATTCGCATAGTCAGTTCGGAAGGAATGGAAATAGTCTGTTAGGAAGGCTTCTAGTGGCACTTTATCCGCTTTTTTAAATAAAATTATTTTACGTTTGTTTCTGATGGATTTGGAAGAAATGGTATTGAGCCTAGCTACAATGACCTTGTGATCACTAATCCCTGTATCAGTCATGATGTTCTCTATCAGCTCTGGATTGTTTGTGGCTAAGAGGTCAAGTGTGTTTTCGCAACCATTTACAATTCGCGTGGGTTCGTGGACTAACTCCTCGAAATAATTTTCGGAGAAAGCATTTAGGACAATCTCGGCAGACGTTTTCTGCCTACCACCGGTTTTGAACAAGTATTTTAGCCAACATACCGTGGGCAGGTTGAAATCCCCATCAACTATAACCGTATGAGTGGGGTATTTATTTGTTACGAGACTCAAACTTTCTCTTAACTGTTCCGCAACTGTATCATCGGAGTCTGGGGGTCGGTAGAAGGAGCCAGTTATTAACTTAATTCTGCTGTTAAGTGTAACCTCCACAGACACCAATTCGCACGGAGTATCTACTTCGACTTCACTACAAGATAAACCACTACTGACAGACACAAACACTCCACCACCAATTCTGCCTGATCTGTCTTTCCTGAACACCGTCTGAGACTTCGTAAAAATTTCTGCGGAACTTATTTCAGGCTTTAGCCATCTTTCTGTACCTATAACGATATCAGCTTCTCTGCTTTCTATTAGCGCTTGAAGCTCAGGGACTTTTACAGCGCAACTACAACAATTTACAACTATAATTCCGACTGTTCCTTGATCCAAGCACGTCCTGTATTTGCCAAGCACCCTTTGACATTGCAGCCCATCCCGCACTTTCCCGAGGCCATCTAACCTAAAAAACCGCCCAGTCCACGCCACACAGCCTCTGCTACCCATGTAGCCGCCAGATGAGTGTGGTGAACTCCTGACCTATTCAGCGGAACCCGAAACCCCACCAACCTATGGCCCAAGTCAAGGAATCTGCAGCCAATACGGTCGCCAAACCGTCTGAGCCTTTAATTCAGACCCTCCACCCGGCTCTGCACCAAAGGTTCGCAGTCGGTTCTGTCAACGATGCTGCAGATGGTGAGCTCTGCCTTCATCTCGTAAGCAAGACCGGCAGCCTTCACCAAATCAGATAGCCGCTGGAATCCAGAGAGAATTTCCTCAGATCCAAAGCGACACACGTCATTAGTGCCGACATGTGCCACCACCTGCAGCTGGCTGCACCCTGTACTCTTCATGGCATCCGGAAGGACCCTTTCCACATCAGGAATGACTCCTCCCGGAATGCACACGGAGTGCACACTTTATTTCTTCCCCTCCTTAGCCGCCGTATCCCTAAGGGGCCCCATTACGCGCCTAACATTGGAGCTCCCAACTACCAGTAAGCCCACCCTCTGCGATTGCCCGGACCTTGAAGGCTGACAATGATCCTCTGAAATAGGGCAGGCAGCTGCATCTGGCTCAGCCAGAGACAGTGCCTGAAACCGGTTTGTCAGACACACCGGGGAGGCTTTCTGATCAGCCTCCGGGGACGCCTTTCGCTGCCTGCCAGGCCTTGGAACGACCTCCCAATCAACCACAGGCGAGGGCTCAGCCCCACTGCGGGCGGCAACCGGGGCAACCACAGCGGCAGACCAATAACTTAGGTTATCTGAACATGAGAGAAACTACAGATTAAGAAAGAAAGGTTAAACCTTTGCTAATTATCTGATAACAGAAAACTAATCGCTCAAATTATGTTGATTGTAAGATTTTACATTCTGTAAAGAATATCAAAAGGATGATCCACCTGGAAATACTTGAAATGAAGAAACATATGACTCAGAATGCCATGTTAGTATTAAATGACAAAACTCAGTTTCCTTGGGTCTCTGAGTGGAGGACCATCCTGCAGGTGATGTGCTGTTCATTAGGTAGGTTTGTTGCAGATACTGCTCACCTCTCCAGAGGCATATTTTGTAGTGCTGTTGTACAAACACAGTAGCTTTGATTGGAAGCATCAAAATATCGCTATGACATCACACAATCTGACGATGTATTTGGTATTTATGTATCACAGTGTGGTATTTTTTATACATAGAATATCTTTGGTTAGAAATTCTTTATTATGTATTAGACGAGACGTCACTATTTCTACCAATTTCTTCATTTCTAACACTATGACGTAACACACACACTAGTAATGGAGTGGTGGCTTAGCAGTGATCCGTAAATCAGAACCACGCTGGACTGTGATTGGCAGATAGAGTCACAATGGCGACGTGACGCCGGGAAAAGTGTGGTGGAAAATACGTAAAATTGTGGAAAATCTGGTAGCAATAAGAAAAAGAAAGAAAAATACGTAAAACTGAGGAATACACAAAAAAATATGAAAATGGGTGAAAACTACAAAAAATATGGAATAATGAGAGTACTTCCTGGATGCGGCATCCGCTGGTGCCTCTAATTATATAATACTGGTATTAACAAATATAACTCAAGTGACATGACTTAACGTAATTCGTTACAAACAAATAGCCATTGGCTGATTCCCCCCCCCCCCCCTCCCCAGTGCTTTACAGCTCTGGAGTAACCCCTCGCACTCAAGTTTCCCAGTTATAAAAGAGGGGAGGAGGTAATGCTTGATCCTCATTGCTTAGAGGGGAGAGTAAGTGAGCCGGTTGTCGTCACCTTTGTCACATGACAAAGTTGCCTCGATGACTACTCTGGGGACTTTAATCAATTCTCACTGGTTCTCGGGGAATAGGGAGGGGGGGGGTGTTTACCAAGCATTCCCAAGTTGGTGACCTGACACCTAATGTAAGATATTTGCAGATTCAACACACCTATCCTGCAGTCCTCCATTGCGTCAATAGACATCTCTGCTGGCCAACGTCCCGTACTGAACAGAAAGACTTGCTATGTGGGTCCCATTAAATAATGTAGACGGCATTAGCACATCGGCATCTTAGCAGGATGACCAACTGAAAATAGAATGTTTGCAGTGGTGCACATGTACATTTAGATTGGAGATCTGCATCTCAAGATTGCACATAGACCGAGTATTGGGGACTGAAGACGCCAAATAAACTGTTTCAGCGCAGTGGCTCCGGGGTAAACTGACCTTATGGCATCTTCCTCAACCGAATCTATTTATTTATTTATTTATTTATTTATTTATTTATTTATTTATTTAACCTGGCAAGATTAGGGCCATCAGGCCCTCTCTTACATCTAACCAGGCATTCTACTTATTTTACAGTCATATGTTTCAGTAGGCATGTTAAACTACATCTAATACAAAAAGTGAGATAAACAATTAGAAAGGTACACCTCGAAAAATACATTATTGAAGAGAAAGATTTAAGATAGGAGTGCTGGCAGCAGGGAGTATGAGGGGGACTCATGGTGAAGCGAGGAGAAGAATAGAGAGACATGATGAAACATAATTAAGGAAAATATAAAGGAAAAGGAGACTGCGTGTCTAATAGAGATAGATGAAGAGGAAGGCATCTCAGGAGCAAGATAGGAGACACTAGCTTTGCTATTTGACAGATGAGAGGATTTGCCTTGCACATTAATTTTGTGGAGAATTTTATGCGGATGATAGTAGGAAATGTTTCAACTTCTTCTTAAAAGCAACAGGAGATTGAATTTTCCTCAAGGTAAGGGGCAGTTTGTTCCAGAGGCGGACAGCGGCAACTGAGAAGGAGTTTGCAAAAGTTTTTGTTTTGTGAGTGGGCACAGTTAGGATACCAGATAAGAGTGACCTCGTGTTTCGATTATGATGGTATGACAGGATTTTAATCTCTGAAGCTAGGTACTGGGGTGCTTGCGCGATGAGGAGTCGGTGAAGTAGACATAGAGTGTGGTAGTCACGCAGTTTGTCCGGCCGCAGCCACCCTAGCTCGGAGTATGAAGCACTAACATGATCATATCGGCGAATGTTGCAGGTGTAACGCACACAGGCATTCATGGTTAGCTCTAGCCGTCTTTTGTTTTCACTACTCATGCCTTGTTGAATCACATCACAATAGTGGAGGTTCGGTAGAACGAGTGCTTGCACGAGCTGGCGTTTCAAGTCCTGTGGGAATATGTTCCGAAACTTTTTGAGAGCATAGAGACAAGCAGACGTTTTTCGGCACACTGCGACTGTATTCTCCGCCCAGTTGAGATGCTCGTCCAAAGTTACACCCAAGTTCTTCACTGTTTTCTGATATGGTATTGGAGTACCTTCGAGCAGAATAGGAGGTAGCCATTCGCGGAAATCTGAACTTATTAATTTCTGATGGGCTATTAAGATTACTTGCGTCTTTTTTGCATTTAATTTAAGCCCCAGGTTTTTCGCCCATGTCACTACTGAAGACAGATCATCATTCATCAGAGCGATTGCAGTGTTTACGTCTTCAGGTCTGACGCTGAGATAGAGCTGGAGATCGTCGGCATAGAAATGATGTTTACAGGAGGACAAAACCGACGAAATATCGTTGACATATAAAGAAAACAAAAGTGGTCCTAAGACTGATCCTTGTGGCACTCCCGAAGAAACATGTTTCCAGGAAGATTTTTCATTTGCGCAGACAACACATTGCTGTCTGTCTTTTAAGTAGCTTTCAAACCATCTCATTGCACTATCAGAGAAATTAAGCTGTTGCATTTTTCTGAGTAATATGTCAAAGTTAACAGTGTCAAAAGCTTTGCTGAAGTCCAGTAGCGTCAATATTGTTGCCTTTCGATTGTCGATGGCATATTTCAGGTCATCAGTTACTTTAATTAGAGCAGTGTTTGTGCTGTGATGTTTACGGAAACCGGATTGAAATTTGTCATATAGACTGAATTCATGCAAGTGTTCAGTGATTTGGTCATGAACAATATATTCCAGTGCTTTGGAAACAGCAGGCAGTATGCTAATTGGTCGGTAATCACTAGGCAGTTGCGGGTTTTCGACCTTAGGGATGGGTCGAATTTTGCTTCTTTTCCATGCAGTGGGGTATATTCCGTTCACGAGGGAAAAATTAAATATGTCAGTTAAGACAGGTACTAAGATATCGGCAACATTCTTAATCATGGTTATACCGATACTGTCGTTACCTATTGCATCAGAAGAGATTCTCATTATTGCTTTTCTTGCCGTATTTGTTGTTACATGTTTTAGATGAAAGGTATCGTTGTTAGTTATCCTGTTTGGGGATTCTTGTGGACGGAAATCATCAGCCGTGCTGGTATTCAGAGGTGCAGAGAAGAATTCATTTAATTCGTTAGCTGACACATGAAAAGTAGTTTCCGATTTAGTGCATGGCAGCTAGGAGAGAAGGAGCGCAACGTCAAACTGATAAATGGGCTCATACTGTCAAGTTCTTTGTAACTTGACATGATTATGTAATCACTGAAATAGCGTCACACATGCAGTAACCACTCACAGACAGCAAGTGCAGCTCTAGCAGTGGAGGGTGTACGCATAGCGTGTCAGGGGACGCGGAAAACGGTGCAGTCGTTGATAGGAAAAGGAGAAACTGAATTGGCGACCAAAAGGGCACGACAATTGTTTTTCGAGCCAGGGATAGAAAGGGCTAAGTTTAAAAATTGTTCGCTGTCACCGTGGCTGAAGCATGAAGTCAACGGTAAGACGGCGCTAACCAAACATGGCGCCAGTGGAAGTGTAGTGCAGCGCGCCCCACAGATGACAGGAGTGAATGATGGCTGTGGAGACGTGTACGGCCGAAGAGACGAGCAGCTGTTGAGCAGCTGGCCGCCCATCTTAGCCGAGGGGCTGCCGACTGCGTCTCCTCAGCGGCCGTTCACCACACGTTGCTGAGTCTGAACCTCTACAGCAGGCGCCCGCTTCAGGTCAGCATGCTGACCGCTGTTCGTCGTCGACAGAGGCTGGAATTCGCAGCCCAGTACCGTAATTGGACGTCCACCCAGTGGCAACAGATGGCCTCATCACGTGGTTCCCGTTTTTATGGTCCACTAGACTGACGGCTGCTGGCGTTTATGGCTAGAAACATCTAAAAGAAAACACCCGGCAACAGTCGTCAGAAGAGTCCAGGCCAGAGGCGGGAGCGTTGTGGTATTGGGAACGTTTTCATGGCAAACCCTGAACAGTTTTGTGAACGAAACGGCATTCGTCATCTAACAAGTGCTCCGTTTCACCCGCAGACCATCGGACAAGCAGATCGCTTCATACGGACTTGCAAACAACAGTGGCCAGGCTTCTCACCACCTACACATTTACTATAATACAGAATAAAATCTGATTAATAGTTTAAATTAAAAACCTCGGAATGGTGTTTTATTGTAAAATTATTAAGATTCTAATTCGGAACAGGCGCTGCAACTCTTTTCCGCCTCCTATCGCTCACACCCACGAGACGGACCATCACAGCCGGAACTTCTGCACGGCCGCAGCCATAGGTCAGTGCTTCACTTGCTACACCCACCACAGCACCCGGTGCCGCGAATGGGCCTTAGGTACCGCTTCGTGCCGCGTAATCTTGTTTTTTTTTTTTGTACTGTTTATGGCAACAGTGAGCGCTGGTGCAAGAGGCGTGGTTCAGGAACGCATTGGCTCTTTACATATTTGATTGCAGCTCCGAATGGTTTGCACCGCCGCCATCAGAACCAAATTCGTGCGTGTCATCTCTCCACGATTCTGCTGCTTTTCTTCCCCCATGTTCACTGCCTCACAGGGGCGCATGGCCTTCGCAGATGCCCGCTGGTGCCACCAAGAAACAGATGGACGATACGCCCTCGCCCTACCGTACCCGCTCGCCGACCCAATGGAGGTGGACATGGCATCAGCATCGCCGTCCCCTCGTCGCCCCAGGACACGCCCTTAGGCCTGGATGTGCGGCCTGGCAGCAGTTTTCTGGAGTGCGTTGCTGTTGCCTCACAAGCCAGAAGGCAGGGTACAGCCAGAAGCACGCCATTCTCCACAGCCACGGCTCCTCGCTCATCTCTACGTCCAGCATCCTGCCTCCCTCCCCATTGTCATTAACTGCCTCACTACACGGCAACGGTGCGCCATTTCGGGGGGAGGGGGGGGGGGGGAGGTAATGTGCTGGCATAAGCTCTCGCCAGCACACCAGGTGACACAGAGGTTGTGAGAAGATTGATTGTAGTCACCGGAGCAAGCGAGCCTATTGGGAGAGAGGCCAAAGATGCACTCGCAAACAATGCGCCTCCAGCGCCCTCTCGACCTCCAGTATTTAGATCGCCGCCGCAGATTTGGGGTGGAGAGGGGGGTAGTCAGCAGGCGTCCAGTGAGTCAACGAACTGAGTCATCAGTCACAGCCTAATGGGAGTCGAAATCGCAGTTAGCTCAGCCTCTAGCTCACAGTCAGTACCTAGCCATCAGAATAGTGTTCATAGTCCAGGTCTTGTGTGAAGTAAAAGTCGGCCATCTTAAGTAACTTCTTGTTCTTATAAGTAAAGAACCCTGTTAATACACCCATGCACTTTTTGTTATAGAAGAGGATACTGGCCACCAAACAACATGCTCTCCTTGCTTCCCACAGTACAAGTCTACAGTGACAACAAGACGACACAAAATTCCTTGAATGATCTTGTCATTCTGGAAGCCACAGTGGATCAACACAAATATGCGTCGATGTCAACCTCTACATGCAGTTTGTTTTTCCTAAGCGCGATGGCATCTACCAGCAGGACAATGCAACGAGTCACACAGCTCACAGTGTACGAGTGGTTTCAAAGAGTGGCTGGATGGGGCTGCTCGTTCCATGCTTGCTCAGCTGAGACAAGTAGCCAGGCTGGCCACGGCTGTAGACTTGGCACGGCTCCACATCCCTGCCGGTACCTTCCACAACCTCAGCGACTCTCTTCCCACGCGTCTCCCAGCACTCTTAGCCGCAAAGTCATCCAACAGAGGGTCACATTAATGTGAGTGCACATTGGAAGTCACAGGCAGCACTGCAGCCCTGCACGCCTTAGAGCTGAAGAGTGGGAAGCAATCAGGGCGCCATGGTTCTCAGACACTTTGTACCTCCTGTAAACCTCCAGAGGCAAAGAAGTAAGGAAGGCTGCATAGCACTGGCGTAACGGGATATTAAGGTTTGTGTTGGGATAGCAACATTCTAACGAAATACGACACAATTAAATAAGAAACACCTCGAATATATCGCTCTTGAATATCATAAGAATTCTCTTCATTATTAAGTACCGTACAAAAAATTTATTACCATTAACGTATTCACTGGCATTGAAATGCATAGTGTAAAGGCCTTGGCCATGTATGTGTGTAATGTCCTTAGAACTACTTAAAACCAACTAACCCAAGTTCTAAGGGACTGATGACATCAGATGTTAAGTCCCACAGTGCTCAGAGCCATTTCGTAGAGGCCTGTAAGCGTAAAATCGTTAGTTCGAATTTCGCTATTAGCATCCACTTTTACTATTATTTAAATACCGAATTTATGATGATATGGGTACGTTTCTTATCAAGTATCGAATCACATTTTTTAATAAAAATAACGTACTTTTTAAAATTTATTGGGTACAAAAATGCGAAACATCAGATACAAAATAAACCCTATTTTCATTTCTAGAGATAGAGCTGCGTTGTTGATGTACAACTTTCTTATTTAATAAACGCATTTCGCCTCTCTATATCAAATTTTTACGCGGTCAGTAATTCGAAATGGAGAGATTTTATTATCATTAAAGACTATGAGATAATGTCAGTTAATAACATTTTCATTTGTTAATAAATGTGAAACATAAATACTAAAAATAGACATTGCTACTAGCAAGATTCGAATCACAGCTACACTCCTTTTTACTTTTCCCATTTAGCTCCGTCTTACGCTCACCATAAAAGAATTCCTAAGTTGATGGAGGCTTGTAGCTCGTAACGGTATTTTCCTCACAGGATTCGACCTGATTCCTCTTCCAGAATGCTTAAGTAACCCTCTCAAAACTATAACCTGATCTTTGTACAAGGTGAGCTGCTTCGTGAAAAGCAGAGAAACAAATTCTTCATGCAAAAGAATGGAATAAACTGTGAAGTAACACTCCTCTTCGCAAAATTGTTAAACATCGTCACGCGAAGAAAGGAAGTTATAAAAAATTACTCTGGAAGACAACAAGAAAAAGGCTCCTCTTCACAGGAAAAACAAGCAATAACAACTCTTCTTAAAAAAACAATCAAAATATCATTCCAACTGCATTGAAATTTGCAGCAATTTTCGGAAGGACTGCACTTCTGTCACATTGAACGATTCTCTTCGGTCGTCGTTGGTCCCGTTCTTGCCGAATATTTTTCCGGCCACAGCGATGTCGGGAATTATATGTTTTGCCGGATTTCTGATATTCACGGTACCCTCGTGAAATCCTCGTACGGGAAAATCCCCAATTCTTCGCTACCTCGGAGATGCTGTGTCCCATCGCTCGTGCGTGGACAGTAACATCCCGTTCAAACTCACAATCATGACCTATTGTAGCAGCCTTGACAGGTCTAACGATTGCGCGAAACACTTGTCTTACGTAGGCGTTGCCGACCGCAGCGCCATATTCTCCCTGTTTACATGCCTCTCTGTTTGAATACGCATGCCTATACCAGTTTCTTTGGTGCTTCAGTCTATTTTCTAGCGGTATGGTTGAAGGCGCCGTGTGCGTGACACGGGCCAATCATTTCGCTGCACACTCACTTGCGGGGGAATATATTAAGAAGATAACTATAAGAGTTCTGTGAAGGTTACAGAACTTCCGAGTATATTAAGCAAAGGCGATATTTCAACCTTTTTTGAGAACTGTGTCGTACTATACGTACGCAAGGAAGTACACGTGCGACACTGACCTTGAACTGCGGTAGGTATGAAGGAAGTGGCAGAGGGCAATTCAGCAAGGTCCTCTCGTCTGCCTCAGAGCAGGTTACAGCAACGGAGCGTATCCGGTATCGGGACATCATTGTCGTTTCTTTCGTGTCAGAAGCGCTACTTGAAATTTCTCTATAGAGCGTAAGAACACGTTTGCAAGAAATTGTTGGTCCACTTTATCAGTTTTGATGCAATTTTTGTGATGGCGTAGTGGCGCTATCGCAGGTCAAAAACGACACACTCAGAAAATGTTAGTTAAAAGAAATCGTTAGTAATGCGAGCAATATCGTTTCTTTTTTGCGAGTTAGTAGTATATCGGTCAAATATAGTAATGGAAATCCTAATCACTTACAGTCTTGACCAGTAACCCTCGCAATACTCGCATTACCAGGGGGGGGGGGGGGTACTTTGTACCCACCTTTTGAAAATATTGAAATCTACTCAGGTACTTTATTTTCTTAAGTTTTGTAAAAAATGTTTGTTGTCTTTGATGAAATCTTCTTACAGATTTTATGATTGTTTTACATTTTTCATTTAAGCTTAATTCGAAATTTTAAGTTGAAGGGAGGTGGTCATAATGTCTTACCCCCTTGGTAGTAGTAGATGAGACTTCCACAATGTTTGTCTTACTCCACAAATAACAGCATTATATGACCTTAGAACACATGGAAATTATATTTCTCTGGACGGATAGCAACAATGGTCCCAACAATGATTCATTTCCCTTTGTTTCTTTATTGTTTCCTGTTCAGTGGCACTTAGTTCAGTCTTAATACAACTGTGCTTCAAAACTTGTCGACATTCACTTACTGATGGAGAAATATCACAGATTTTGGAAGAAGCTACGGCTTCTCAAATGGAATCTGATCAAACTGAAGCTGTAGTGACTGGACCTGAAGAGGATTGTGTTGTGCGCTATGATGTGGACAGTGATAGAGCACTTACAGAAGCTGATGATGAACTCTGGGTACCTGAAACTGATGACGTCGCAGTTTGCGAGGTTAGTGACAAGGATATTACAAGCACTGGAAAAATTTATACCTCCAAACCACGTCAAATTAGAAGACGAGTAGCAGAAAACACAGTGAAAGAAAGAGAAGGCATAAGAGGCGAAGGTAAACTAGGAACAATAACAGACATATTTGAAGAGTTTTTGTCTCCAGAAATTGTCAACATCATAATAAAGCATACCAATCAAGAAGCATTGAGGCAGAAAATACCCAAGACAGACAGACAGACAGACAGACCTGCGTTCATGGCGTATATAGGACTATTTATTATAATGGGGAAGGAAAACGACAGTAAGTCATCATTTATAGATTTATGGTTCTATACTTAAGGAACGTTTGTTTATACTGCTACAAGTCGTACCAGATTCGAGCAGCTTACTAAAGTAATAAGATTTGATCACAGAGAGTCACGAAGCGATCGCAATAAACGTGATAAGTTTGCTGCAATACAAGAAGTTTTTGATAAAAAGAATGAATTTTGTCCAAAATATTATTCTGTTGGGATGCACACTGTTATTGATAAAAAGTTTCCATTGTTCCGTGGCAGGTGTCCCGTCAAGGTCTTCGTGAAGGAAAAGCATGGTAAATACGGTGTACTTACACGCATGCTCACAGACGCTAAAACCAGATATGTTATCTGCACGGAGCCTTATGCTGGGAAAAGAAATAATGGTACACAGCACTCAAATTCCGCTGCAGCTGTGGTCAAACGCCTGAAAGTTCCTATACATAATTCAGTGAGAAAGGTCACCACATATAGATATTACACTTCAATTGATTTGGCCGAAGATCTATAGAGGAATCACAAGCTGACTCTCGTGGGAACATTACAAGCTAATTGGAAACACATACCTCAAGAACTGAGAGACATCTCAAGACGAGAATTACATATTAGTGTTGGAAATATTCCAATAACAATTGTATCCCCCGTAAAAAACCCAAAAGAAATCTGCTATTTCTATCATCTGATCATAAATTTATACTATAATGAGACTAAAGGTGGCGTTGACACGATAGATCAAATGGTGAGGAAATATTCAACTAAGAGGGCTACAAGAAGGTGGGCGCTATCTCTTTTCTGTACTCTTGTGTACATAGCAGTGGTGAATAGGTCTACACTATTTTTGTTGAACTTGCCGGACTGGGATAAGAAGAACCTAGTAAGTGACGACTTATTCTTCAAGAACTTGGACTACAGCTCGCGAAACCATACACTGAAGAAAGGGCTAAAAATATTTCTGGACTGCCAAAGCCTGTAGTTTCAAGAATGGAGGGTATTCTCAGAGGAAAATCCAGCAGGACTACGGTGCAAAGGAAGCTCATGGAGGTAAAGGTAGATGTCTTTTGTGTGTTAGTGAAAGCCTTTCAAAAGCAGAAAAGTACAACAAAGTGAACAAAACAATAATAGTCTGCCACAATTGTAAGAGGTACATATGTGCAAAACAGCAAAAAACTGTTGTATGTTCCAAGCCCAAGAAAGTCGTGAATAATTACTCTCACGACACTATGTTATGTACATAACATATATTTCTATATTACGTCAGGTATTTGTAACTATTTTAATTATAGTAAAGTGCACTTCAATAGTATTATAACGACTTTTACTACTAATTTTTCTCAAGATAATTAGACTTACTTAACTTAGAAGTGAAGTAAGTGAAAGGTTAAAACTGTTTTCAAAAATGCATTTTATAAGACATATTGAGGTACTGGATCCTGACTATGTTCAATAGATCTTTCAAAAGTAAGCTATTAACGCAATTTAAAAACAATTAATGAAACGTTTTTATTTTATAAATTCTTTACGGTGGGTACAAAGTAGCCCCCCGCCCCCATCTCTTTGGTAATACACGTTACTGAAAATGGCTTGGTGTTGCGAGTGTTAAAACTGCACTGGAAGGACAGTAAATAACTAAATCTTCTCACTGTGTACTTCACACAAATTATATACATGTTTGTATGTATATGTGTATGTATGTATGTTCGTTAAACACACCTGCCTAAACCACAGGACGAATTTCAACCAAACTTGGTGCACGTATCATTTACTGAGTGGAAAGGAGCACTGTGGTGGTAAGGACCACAAGGGGTGGGGGTGGGGGGTGGGATTGCAAAACCAGCGCAGCCCACGAGCGAGAACACCCACTCTTCAGTCATCCAGCATTTGTAGCTCAGATCACTTACAGACTTGCAATAAACTTGACACATAATTTCAAATCTTTACGAAACTTTTTCTCTCTCATAACAACAAAAAAGGATGAAAACAAAAAAAAATGTCGCTTACTACAGTGTTGCTCTTCACTTGGCAAGTGACGTTTTAATTAATTGGGTGTTTGTTGCTAACGTTTTCGTGGCAAATTTTTTATGCAGACAGTATTCGCCTATAGCTCTGAATGTAGCAGAAAATTACATCGTGGAACGACATTTACACTCCTGGAAACTGAAATAAGAACACCGTGAATTCATTGTCCCAGGAAGGGGAAACTTTATTGACACATTCCTGGGCTCAGATACATCACATGATCACACTGACAGAACCACAGGCACATCGACACAGGCAACAGAGCATGCACAATGTCGGCACTAGTACAGTGTATATCCACCTTTCGCAGCAATGCAGGCTGCTATTCTCCCATGGAGACGATCGTAGAGATGCTGGATGTAGTCCTGTGGAACGGATTGCCATGCCATTTCCACCTGGCGCCTCAGTTGGACCAGCGTTCGTGCTGGACGTGCAGACCGCGTGAGACGACGCTTAATCCAGTCCCAAACATGCTCAATGGGGAACAGATCCGGAGATCTTGCTGGCCAGGGTAGATCACTTACACCTTCTAGAGTACGTTGGGTCGATCGGGATACATGCGGACGTGCATTGCCCTGTTGGAACAGCAAGTTCCCTTGCTGGTCTAGGAATGGCAGAACGATGGGTTCGATGACGGTTTGGATGTACTGTGCAATATTCAGTGTCCCCTCGACGATCACTAGAGGTGTACGGCCAGTGTAGAAGATCGCTCCCCACACCATGATGCCGGGTGTTGGCCCTGTGTGCCTCGGTCGTATGCAGTTCTGATTGTGGCGCTCACCTGCACGGCACCAAACACGCATACGACCATCATTGGCACCAAGGCAGAAGCGACTCTCATCGCTGAAGACGACACGTCTCCATTCGTCCCTCCATTCACGCCTGTCGTGACACCACTGGAGGCGGGCTGCACGATGTTGGGGCGTGAGCGGAAGACGGCCTAACAGTGTGCGGGACCGTAGCCCAGCTTCGTGGAGACGGTTGCGAATGGTCCTCGCCGATACCCCAGGAGCAACAGTGTCCCTAATTTGCTTGGAAGTGGCGGTGCGGTCCCCTACGGCACTGCGTAAGATCCTACGGTCTTGGCGTGCATCCGTGCGTCGCTGCGGTCCGGTCCCATGTCGACGGGCACGTGCACCTTCCGCCGACCACTGGCAACAACATCGATGTACCGTGGAGACCTCACGCCCCACGTGTTGAGCAATTCGGCGGTACGTCCACCCGGCCTCCCGCATGCGCACTATACGACCTCGCCCAAAGTCCGTCAACTGCACATACGGTTCACGTCCACGCTGTCGCGGCATGCTACCAGTGTTAAAGACTGCGATGGAGCTCCGTATGCCACGGCAAAATGGCTGACACTGACGGCGGCGGTGCACAAATGCTGCGCAGCTAGCGCCATTCGACGGCCAACACCGCGGTTCCTGGTGTGTCCGCTGTGCCGTGCGTGTGATCATTGCTTGTACAGCCCTCTCGCAGTGTCCGGAGCAAGTATGGTGGGTGTGACACACCGGTGTCAATGTGTTCTTTTTTCCATTTCCAGGAGTGTAGTTTAGGCGACAAGACTTCATAAATACTACTGCGTGGAAAACTACCATATCATGTAAGACGTTTAAATCTATTACTTAGTTGCTACTTATTCTATTCGCAACATTTTTTACAGACAATATCCACATTTGTCGCTGAATGTACCTACAATATATAATTCTACAACTCATCTCAGTATTTGACATGTCTCCTGAACCATGAGTGAAAAACCTTCAGATTATGCATGACGTTTTAATTTATCACTTATTTGAAACCAACTCTAGTCGCAAACATCATCCATATATGCCGCTCAACGTACCTACAAAAATATATAATTTTATAACAAATAGTTCAAGAGATATTACGTCATAAACAGTGAGATGCGCGAGAAACTGTCAGATGATGTGTGACGTTTTAATTTATTACCTCTTTACTGCCAACTGTGTTCACAACGCATTTCGCAGATAGTGGCCACGTATACTGCTGGATCTACCTGGAAAATTATCTTTTTGTACAACACATATTTCAGGATATACGACGTCATAAACATTTAGCTATATGAAAACACAACAGCAGGGTGAAAATTCGCTAGGCATACAGGTGAAATATGTATACAAATATGATCGAAATTTGTCTGAAATTAGGTGACGTGTACGTATACGAGCAAACTAGCGGTAAAATTCTCATCCTAATCCTTGGAACGACTTCAGTCATATTTGGCACACATATTAGTCGCTGTCTAGAATGAAGAGCTAAAAACCACCAGCTTCCTGCTGGGGTGAGCGTGATAGCGTGGAGAGGGACGAGGGGAGGAGGAGGAGGAGGAGGACATGGACAGCAGAAGAGAGGAAATGGACAGAGAGAGGGGAGAGGACGAGATGGCAAGAGACAGGGGAGGTGTGGAGGCCGTGGATAAAGGAGGGACGGGAGAGAAGAGTGGATAAAGAGAGAGAGAGGATGGCTAGAGAAAGGGGGGAAGTAGGTGGACAGAGTGAAGCGGGAGGAAGAGATGGAATAACGGAAGACTAGAAGAAATAAATACTTGCTCAATGCCTGGTTTCTCTTCTAGTTAGAGTACTTAATTTTTTGTTCATTCAGGCTTCGAAAATTAATAGACAGTGAAGCTACATCAGGCAGTGACAAGCGGCAGCACATCGAGTCGAACTAAGCTCGTGTGACAGACAGGGGTGCCGCGAGGCATTCCACGCTGATACGACTCTGTATCGTACTGAATGGTGGATGGTGATCCGCCACACAGAATACCAAAATATCACAAGAGTAGCGACTATGTTAAGGTACGGTCGCAGAGACCGACACTAGCGCTCCAAATGGCCTGGCGGTGAACTTTGAATTCGGGGAAATATGACGTGATAATCTGTATTCTTGCTCTGCGAAATGCGAGTACTATATGATAATATTTTTCATTTATATGAGTGGGTCTGGTGCCAAAGTGCATTTATTTTAAAACCCAATAATGCAATTTCTACCGTTTGGCTGTAATCGAGTTGAAATTATGTTCCCGATTAAGACATCTCTACCGCGCGACCGCTACGGTGGCAGGTTCGAATCCTGCCTCGGGCATGGATGTGTGTGATGGCCTTAGGTTGGTTAGGATTAAGTAGTTTTAGGAGACTGGTCACCTCAGATGTTAAGTCCCATAGTGCTCACAGCCATTCAAACCACTTGAGGACCTCTCTATGTGTATTGCAGTCTTTGAATTGCATTGCAAATACGTTGCGCGTATTCTGTTTAATTTTTGCTGACATCCGTATTATAGGGTGAACTAAATGCTTCTGTATTTGTTTTTGTTGCATGCTGAAGGACGCTGGTTTTGTCTCGCGGTGTTCTGCAGACTCACGTATTTTTGTTACAGCTTAAGAACCTCGATTGAAATCCATTGTTAGTGTACTCTTCGTATCCTTTGTTATTTTTGTTCCCATTCGTTTTTCGTACTCCACCAAAATTTTCATTGACTTCTGCTAAAATGCACTATCTGCACTGCCTGTTAATAACGTGTGAAAACAAACACAGAACCTAAAGATCATCCAATAAGAAAGCGACATGATGCATTAATAAACTTGCAGCACTGCAAGTGGCCTGACAGTGAACCGAAGTCGTGTTACGTGTAGCCCCTACACGGGTTTCACCCCCTGTTGTGGCTGTCTCTGCACAGTTCGTAGCCAGTGTTTCTGGTGTCTGTTTAAAGCAACAGTCTGGAACGCTCTGTATCGACGCAAAGATGATTATATACTGAGCATGGTGGTGCAGTGGTTACCACACTGGACTCTAGTTAGGGAGAACGACGGTTCAAACCCATTCCGCCATCCTGATTTAGGTTTTCGGTGATTTCCCCAAATCGCTTCAGGCAAATGCCGGGATGGTTCCTCTGAAAGGGCATAGCCACCTTCCTTCCCCATCCTTCCATAATGTGAGGGACCGATGGCCTTGCTGTTTGGTGCCCTCCAACAATTCAACCAACCAACAGTGGATTACATGTACCGAAATCCTGGCCAAAATTATTTTTGATAGTTTCAAACCTTTAAAGCACTCCCTTTCACTACTAGGTTAACTGTAGTTGTGAATACCCCTAAACTACTCCACTGCCGTCCATAGAGATGGGCCTGGGATGACTCGGCATGCATTTGTTAGTTTGTCTGCCTGTCTTTCAGTTTGTACCATGCCACTTTCCACTAGTTCTTAACCTTTTGTACTTGAAAATTTCAAAGTAGATTCGTGTGATACCCTTAATTTGCTGTACCGATTTTACTGGTGACGTGATGACAGGACTGCTTCTACTAGGGCACCGAATTGCTCGTCACGTGTGTGATTGTTCCATATGTAGTTAGTTTGCCATACTTTTCTCGCAATTTTTAAATGCGCCTTCAAACTAATTATAGCTATGTACTGTGTTATATATGTGCGTATTGAGAAGTGTATGTTAGTGTGTGTAATCTAGGTTGGTTCTGCTACGTTCACTTGTCTAATGTTACCGATCACAGCAGGTGATTGTCCCAGGCCTCTCGCAAAGTTCTTTTCAATTGCACGTTGGTTTATTGTCTTACTTCTCGGAGTTCACAGCCTGATGCGATAGATGGTGCTGCATGCAGCGCTAGATTGCAAGCAAAATCTATCTACGTAGGGGGGCAACACATCTGTATGCTCCACCGTGACGTAATCCAGCAAATCAGATGCCTTCCTATGAGTATGAAAGAGGGAACCTTGCCAGTTCACGACAGTCCCTGACGACGATGGTGGAGGGTATCATCGAAAGCGTGAAATTTTCTGAAAATTTGACGAGGCAAGTGAACCGAGAATCTTTCATGTACTTGCTACAATAGTTGACCAAACGTCCATTTTTGCCATTTTGGCGATAATTTCGGTAAATATACTCCGGTGTGCGGCACAGGTCAGCACAGCATGGGAAACATGCGATGTTGGTGTAATGTGTTGAAAGATAATGTCACGAGGATCTCGGAGAAGGGTCATAGCCACCGTCCTTAAGGCGCCAGAAATGTGATAGGTACAGTGCAAATTACCATCTGTGTGGACAAGACGCGATCATCTTATTTACCCAGTGGTACCCCATACCAACAAGTCAGATGATGAGCCCATGAGAAGATGACGAAAGCAGTCTGGCAACGTTCGTCCTCCTCAGAGCTTGCATGTATGGATACGTCCAATGTGATGTTGTACACAGGACTGGGACTCGTCTGCAAAGACGACATAGTGCCACTTTGGTATGTCCAGTCTCCTTGTTGGGAGTTCCGCTGTCGGCAACCTCGGTCTCCTGCCGCGTCGATGTGGGCTTCGACAGCAGTTGTCGCTGGACGTCGCCGCACTGCCCGTGAGGGCGCTCTTCCGGCCACCAGTGAGCTCGCTGCGTTCCATGACACAGGGAACCTGGTGTGTCTGTGTGGTCCTGCACAGCCAACCAAACAGCACGTTGAGCCTCTCAGGCGCTAGTCACGTAGGGCCATTAACAGCCTACGTGACCGTCGCGAACCGATAGGCACCGTATTCACGTGACAGCGCGAGCAGCGTAACGACAAACTGCAGTCTCGGACTTTGGTACGTGCTGGTAGACGTTTCCCCTTCGTACACAAGGTGTCACACAGTCTTCCCACAAACAAACAACACTCGAATGCGATTTCTGAACGACAAACCCGTTGTAAAATCTTTACTTACATACAGAGCATAGTGCCAGCTGTGGAAAATCACTGGTCCACATCTACCCTATACCTTGTAAGCCGTGTAATATGCTGTGGCAGATGGTGGAATCCGTGCTGGATACAGTGGCCGATGCGCAGGGAACAGTTACTGAGCGATTTCATTTGTTTCTTTAGGCGGGGCCGACCTTGTCTGCCTTGTCTGGCCACTTCCAGCCGGCTGGCGACACACTGCGATGGCAGAAGCGAGCCACACGCCCTGCGTTCTTCCTCAAACGATTTTACAGATACTATTCCGTAAAAAAAAAAAAAAAAATCTTTTTTCCCTACTTATAGCTTTATATGCCAGCTTCGTGTCACGTGCCCATCATTTCGTTAATGGTGACAGTTATTATGGTACTTCGATTTAAGTAAGACATTGCATGAAATATGAAAAAGTTTAAAATAGAAAATAGGGGTTGCTAAGATTTTGCGTTTGGTACACATTACATAATATGTTGCCGCGTATAAAATTCAGCTGAGAAAATGAATTTTTCTTTAGACTTTGGTGGAAGTCTCAGTCACCAATGACGGAAAAATTAATCTGATGTAGCGCACTCATCTGCAACCGTCCGAGCCAGCGAAAAAGCCAGAATGAGATGTTCTCAACATTCCTCACATCTCAAACGGTTTGAGATATGGAAACAAGATTTTCGCAAATGACAGCACGCAAAGAGAAGAGTGCTTTGCCGTATGGTTAACATGCAAAACTTAATTATTGACAGCATTATACGATGAAACAATGTAATTATTAAGGGGCATCGATAGCTGGTGAAACGAGACATACTGTGGGATATAGTACAACGTAAGTGAAGACATTACAAGCTCATTTTTGAATCGGCGATGTGCTTTTTCATAAACGTTTCCTCCCTATTTTTCCTCAGTTTCTCACTTAAAAAACTTCATAACCACTGTCCATTTTCAATTTCTCGCGGCGTAATGAACAGTCCATTAAATTTTGGGCACGCAGCCGCGCAAATAAAATTTCCTCCGCTGATATTTCGGCCGCGTATCGTCCGGCCATCCTCAGAGTGAGTCATAAGACTGACGACAAGATGCCAAGCGCGGCCTTAGATGCTCCACCGCGGCGGTACTGCGCATGCGAGTGAGAGATGTTGGTCGGCGGCAAAAAAATACGCTTATACATGCACCGCCTGTGGCGAAGGCGTACAGACATTCGATTCGCTTATCGATGTATGATCGGCGGCGGTGACACCGTGACGACTTCTCTGCAGTTAAATTACCCCAAGAGCCGGATTCCATGCTTTGTCCAAATTAAAACAATTATCTCTGTTTATTAAATTATTAGCTACTCTAATCTCTATACCTTGACGGCAGATTCCCAAAAGGAAGACGTGGATGTTAAAATATTCACATCACTGTAATTCATGGAATGGCCTGTACCAAGACAATGTTCGGCCACAGCTGACTTGTCTGGCTGTAATAAGCGTTTGTATCTTCGATGCTCTACACATCTCTCATGAACGGTGCGTGTTGTTTGATCTCTGTACGATTTCTCACAATTTCCGCTATAAATCTGATACACACCCGCTTTACGAAGCTGTAAATCGTCCTTCACAGAGTAAAGCTGCAGCAGTCTTCGTTGGGGGGGATGGGGGGGGGGGGTGAAAGACCACCACAACACAGAATTTCTCAAGAATACACCCACATCGGCAAAAAAGTACTAGATTTGAAAGAATTACTATCTTCTTCCTAGGTTTTACATTGAATGCTCTACAAATTTGTTGCGGAGAAAATCCATTCGATTTAAAAATGCTCTTAAGGTATGTGAGCTCTTGTTGCAAATTGTCTTTATCGGAAATACAGTGTGCCCTATGCACTAAGGTCTTAAGAACACATACGGTCTGTGAAGGGTGATGGCAGCTACTGGCATGAACATATAGATTTGTATACGTTGGTTTCCGGTATACGGCGTGTCCTAATGTGCCATCAACTTTACGGCGAGCGACAACATCCAAAAATGGGAGGTAGACGTTTTTTTATATTTCCATAGTAAATTTGATACTAGAATGGATGGAATTCTAATGCTCAAGAAATCGATGTAATTCATTCATCCCGTGCGGCGATACCACAAATGTGTCGTCCACGTACCTCCAGAAGACCGTTGGTTTAAAACTTGCTGAGTCCAGTGCCTTGTCCTCGAAGTCTTCCATGAATAAATTAGCTACCAGAGGGTAGAGGGGGCGTCCCATGACAACACCATCGATCTTGTATGAATGCATGGTTTCTCGGCGATATGAATTAATAAAATATTCTCAGGCTTCCAGCGGTTAAAATCGCACGAGCTTCCGACCGAGCTCTCCCCGGTCATTGTCAAGTGGTGAGACTGACTGCTGTGTCGACGTGGCCGCGTCGTTATACAGCCGCACTGCTAGCTGTGACGTCACTGGTGCTCTCTTCCTCGACAAACAGGGTGTTGCAAAAAGGTACGGCAAACTTTCAGGAAACATTCCTCACACAAATAAAGAAAAGATGTTATGTGGACATGTGTCCGGAAACGCTTAACTCCATGTTAGAGCTCATTTTATTACTTCTCTTCAAATCACATTAATCATGGAATGGAAACACACATCAACAGAACGTACCAGCGTGACTTCAAAATGTCTTCCGTTAGCGAGGATACATGCATCCACCCTCCGTCGCATGGAATCCCTGATGCGCTGATGCAGCCCTGGAGGATGGTGTATTGTATCACAGCCGTCCACAATACGAGCACGAAGAGTCTCTACGTTTGGTACCGGGGTTGCGTAGACAAGAGCTTCCAAATGCCCCCATAAATGAAAGTCAAGAGGGTTGAGGTCAGTAGAGAGTGGAGGTCTTGGAATTGGTCCGCCTCTACCAGTCCATCGGTCACCGAATCTGTTGTTGAGAAGCATACGAACCCTTCGACTGAAATGTATAGGAGCTACATCGTGCATGAACCACATGTTGTGTCGTACTTGTAAAGGCACATGTTCTAGCAGCACAGGTAGGGTATCCCGTATGAAATCATATTTACGTGCTCCATTGAGCGTTGGTGGAAGAACATGGGGCCCAATCAAGGCATCACCGACAAATAATGCCTGCCCAAACGTTCACAGAAAATCTGTGGTGATGACGTGATTGCACAAATGCGTGCGGATTCTCGTCAGCCCACACATGTTGATTCTGAAAATTTACAATTTGATCACGTTGGAATGAAGCCTCATCCGTAAAGAGAACATCTGCACTAAAATGAGGATTGACACATTGTTGGATGAACCATTCGCAGAAGTGTACCCGTAGAGGCCAATCAGCTGCTGATAGTGCCTGCACACGCTGTATATGGTACGGAATCAACTGGTTCTCCCGCAGCACCCTCCATACAGTGACGTGGTCAACGTTACCTTGTACAGCAGCAACTTCTCTGACGCTGACATTAGGGTTATCGTCAACTGCACGAAGAATTGTCTAGTCCATTGCAGGTGTCCTCGTCGTTCTCGGTCTTCACCAGTCGCGAGTCATAGGCTGGAATGTTCCGTGCTCCCTAAGACGCCGATCAATTGCTTCGAACGTCATCCTGTCGGGACACCTTCGTTCTGGAAATCTGTCTCGATACAAATATACCTCGCCACGGTTATTACCCCGTGCTAATCCATACATCAAATGGGCATCTGCCAACCCCGCATTTGTAAACATTGCACTGACTGCAAAACCACGTTCGTGATGAACACTAACCTGTTGATGCTACGTACTAATGTGCTTGATGCTAGTACTGTAGAGCAATGAGTCGCATGTCAACACAAACATCGAAGTCAACATTACCTTCCTTCTATTTTGCCAACTGGAGGTGAATAGAGGAAGTACAGTACATACTGACGTAACTAAAATGAGCTCTAACATGGAAATTGAGCGTTTCCGGACACATCTCCACATAACATCTTTTCTTTATTTGTGTGTGAGGAATATTTTCTGAAATTTGGCCGTCCCTTTTTGTAACACACTGTATATAGTCATGTTTTCATTCCGCGTCCGTCGCGCCCGTTTTAACATCGCGATAGTCGGGTTCCGTCCTTGTTGATGGTGTTTTCAGCGGTTTTTATTTCAATAGCTTCTTTTATGACGCTATCGCAAAATCCCTCCTTCATATCCACAAGTTTCGTCGAATAGAATTCGATGTCCACTTTCTAAGGCGTGTTCTTCCGCGGCTGAATTTTCTGGATAGCGTAGGTGTAAGCACCTCTCGTGTTCCTTCCCGACGTTGCTCTACCATGCGTACTGTTTGGCTGACGTAGTAACAGCCACACTGACATGGTATCTTGTACACTCGAAGCGTTCTAAGATCTAGATCGTCCTTCACAGGCCTCATGAGCTGACGAACTTTTGCTGGGGACCTGAACACCGATGAAATGTTATATCTCTTCAGGAACCGGCTAATCTTTCCCGACACTGTACCACAGAAAGGCTAAAACACAAGTTTCTTGTTTGCTTCTTCGGTGGTGTTCTCACCTCTCTTAGTTTGTTTTTTTGCGTGTCGCGCCAGATATAGCCTGTGATACCTGTCCGTGGCTGTAACCGTTTTCCCGGAAGACTTTTCGGAGGTGGCTCAGTTCTAGTGGCAGACTTGCTGCGTCTGGGACGACTTTAGCACAATGAACGAGGGTATTCAGAACGCCACTTTTTGTGCCGGATGGTGGTGGCTGAGTTACCGATCTGTGTGTGTAGGTTTCCTGCGGGCACTGTGGCTGAGGTGCCCGTTGGTTTTCCGTCGAACGAGTACGTCAAGCAAGGGCAGTGCATCATCTGTCTCGACTTCCATCGTAAACTTGATGTGGCCGAGGAGAGCTCGGTCGAAAGTTCGTTGGATTATAACCACCTGACGCGGCTGGAAGCCCGAGAAAATCTTATTAATTCATATCGCCACGAAACCACGCATTCATACATGGCGTACCTCTACGGGGGGGAAACGTGGCGCCTAGGGAACCTGCTTGGGAAGAAGGCTAACCTGTTAAGCTCTCTAGCCTTCCTGCCACGCTGTCGAGATGAGAACGCGATTCCACGATTTACATCGGCAGCCAGGTGAATCTACCGTTCAGCCAGCTCTGCCCTGTTGCGGGAGACGATACACTTCACTAGGAGGCAGCTGGATTTAAAAGGTCGCGAACTGCTGGCTATACATCTGCAGTTGACAGAGGTACTCTCACAATTAGATTTTGAGTGGGTCGACGCGGCCACCACAGCAAAAGAAGGCCACAGAGAAACAGAAAGGGTAGTTCGCGCGGATTTCTTAACAACAACACGGTGCAGAACGGAAATCAACAGAAGGAACTGTCATCAATATGACGGAGAAAGAGGTCGATGCGGGTGCCATTTCGGCGCTTAAGAAAGGTATTAACTTCGCACCAGCGCTTCAGAGCATCCCTGTCTGTGATGATATAAGTGGGGTTGAACAAGCAATCCGTAAGATGCCTAGTGAGAATGCTGACGAAATTCATCGCGAAACGTGTCGCATCATTTCAAAATCTAAACCACCGAGGTCTAACTTGACTAGGGCTAAACGCAATGGTCTTCACGCACTCCGCAACGACGCACTCATCGTGTTTCTGCCAGTCGACAAGGGCAATGCATCCGTCATTGTAAATAAAGCTGACTACGATGCCAAAATTCAGTTAATGCTTGAAGAGGATATATAGCGTTAACTGCCACGGGACCCGACGTCAAGAATAATGAGGAAGACATCAGAGCTTCTAAAACAGTCAATGCTGGAAGAGGGCGTTATTAAGACTCTCCTCCCTCAGGCGCCGAGACCACCTACGCTTTCTGGACTACCAGAAATCCACAACCGGATTCTCCTCTTCGTCCCATTGTGAACAGCATTGGGTCACCCACTTATAGACTGGCAGAACACCTGACCAGCCTCCTTGCACCGCATGTGTTTCGTTGTGTGCATCACATCAAGAACACCGTCGACTTTCTCAACAGAATTAAACAACTGCGTCTTAGTCAAGGAGATATGATGGTTAGTTTTGGTGTGGTCTCCCTGTTTACACGTGTTCCGGTCAAAGACTGTATAGATCTCCTCTCCCAATTATCTGATAGCACAATTGTGGGACTGTTTATGCACACAGTGACATAGTCGTACTTCCTACATGGCGGCCAGTATTTCGACCAGTTGGACGGCGTGGCTATGGGAAGCCCTCTGGCTCCATCCATAGCCAAACTTTTTATGGCAAAATTTGAAGACTTCGCCTTGGACACGGCTCCAGCTAAACCAAGTTGCTTTTAGCGTTACGTCGATGACACTTTCATCATGTAGCCCCATGGTCGTGAATTTTTGGAACACCTGAACAGCATTCACGGCCACATCAAGTGTAAGATGGAAGTCGAGACAGAGGGTACATTGCCCTTGCTTCACGTCCTCATTCGACGGAAAACCAAGGGGCCCCTCAGCCACAGTGTCTACAGAAAACGGAGACACACACACACACACACACACACACACACACACACACACACACACACAGATCAGTATCTGCACGCTCTCAGCCACAACCATCCGGCACAAAAACGTGGCGTTCTGAATACCCTCGTCCATCGTGCTAAAGTCGTCCCAGGCGCAGCAAGACTGCCACTAGAACTGAGCCACCTCCGAAACGTCTTCCGGGAAAACGGGTACAGCCACGGACAGGTGTCCAGGCTATATCTGGCGTGACACGCAAGAAACACACCAACAGAGAAGAGAACACCACCGAAGAAGAAAGCAAGAAACTTGTGTTTTAGCCTTTCTGTGGTACAGTGTCGGGAAAGATTAGCCGACTCCTGAAGAGATATAACATTTCATCGGTGTTCAGGCCCCCAGCAAAAATTCGTCAGCTCATAAGGCCTGTGAAGGACTACCTAGGGCTAAGAACGCCTGGAGTGTACAAGATACCATGTCAGTGTGGCTGTTACTACGTCGGCCAAACAGTACGCATGGTAGAGCAACGTCGGAAAGGAACACGAGAGGTGCTTACACCTACGCTATCCAGAAAAATCAGCCGTGGAAGAACACGCCTTAGAAAATGGACACCGAATTCTATTCGACGAAACATCTGTCGTTATGAAAGCGGAGGGATTTTGCGATAGCGTCATAAAAGAAGCTATTGAAATAAAAACCGCTGAAAACACCATCAACAAGGGCGGATGTTTGCAACTCAGCACAGCCTGGGACCCGGCTATCGCGATGTTAAAACGGGCGCGATGAACGCGGTATGAAAACATGATCATATATGGTGTGGAAGAGAGCACCAGTGACGTCACAGCCAGCAGTGCGGCTGTATAACGACGCGGCCACGACGACACAGCAGTCAGTCTTACCACTTGAGAATGACCGGGGAGAGCTCGGTCGAAAGCCCGTGGGATTTTAACCACCCGACGCGGCTGGAAACCCGCAAATTTTTATTAACTATCAATCTTCTCATAAAATTCACCATTAAACTGGAAATAAGATGATAAAAGCACATGTTCAAATAAGGCCGTAATGTTCGTATCAAGATGTTGGCTGATAAGAGAAAGAGTCCTTTAAAGGTACCGGTGCATAATGACAGCAACGTCAGGCTAAATAATAATGATGTGCTAGTTAGTTTTGACGTGTTAAGTCTCTGAATAAAATCCATAGAATTACGAATGTGGTGACTCCATTTTCCTACCAATTGTTTTAATTAGGAAGTCAAGTGTTTGGCAGAAAAATACGTCGGTGAACCAATAGCGCTCGTTATAGGTCTCATAGACCTCTACACTCTCATACTTAGACATTTTGTGAACTTTAGGAAGACCATAATATCTCGGTGGTACTTCTTTTGACTTCCTTTGGTAGTGATGAAGCGTTCAGCAAGGCAGCAGTCCATACTGTCACCTTGATAGTAGGATCTTTGTTAATCTTCCGGTATGCACCAGAACTAAGTAGACCACATAGCTCTTCCTTGTAGACTTTCTGAGGCAAAAGGACCGGAGCATTACCCGCACGCGCTGCAGTCGGAAAACTATAAGCGCGATGCCATAGATAGTACAAGGGTACTAATATCGATACGCGCTGCTGCTGCGACTCACGGAGAGAGAGGATAACAGCATAACCACGAGAGACTAATCACAGAATATCAACCAAAACCAAGATTTAATGGGAAGCATAACACGAGCCAGCCACGGCTCAACCTCCCGCCCTCAAACAAACACGATGCTGGAAGGGGGGGGGGGGGGGGGCTACTTAACCATCAGACTAACTAACTGGATTTAACCTGGCTAAGGTGAACCCAGTACTGGTTACCGGAATGGTTATCCTTAACCAGCAGATTCACCGGGCCTAAAATGAACAAATTGGTGCTAGGCCCCAGAAAATGAGGAGTAAATTTACTCATATTTCAGACACGCAGGTGCCTACTGGGGAAACTACGGACATAGACCTGATCTCCTAGCCTCCCTCTAAAGGTTCGCCGATTACGATTGTAACGCTCACCTTGATTATTATGGACCCTGAGTATATTACGTCTGGCACGGTTCCAGTTTTCATTGATGACTTGAGGAACTAGATCTTGAATTCCCCACAAGTTCTAAAAAGGGGAATTAACAGGATAGGAAAGGATCAAAGAGGCGGGAGTAGCTCCCAAGGCTTCATGATTGGTGGTATTAAAAGCAAAACTAAGCCAAGGAAGACTAGAGTCCCACTTACTAGGCGTTTTCTGAAATCAAAGCGGATTTACGATTTCGGTTAACCCTCTCCGTAAAGCATGCCTGCGGATAATACGACGCAGTCGTGATATGCTTGACACCGTTCTGAAAATAGGACGCCTTGAAAGGAGCCGAAAGGAAGGCCGGCGCATTATCGCTAACAATTTTCTTAGGGGGGCCAAAAACAATGAAAACTTTAGTTAAATGAGAAATAGTGGTGGTAGCAGTGACGTTACGGCTCGGAAGGAGCCAAGTGAATCCGGAGAACGCATCAATAGTAACTAACACGTATCGATGACCTTTCTTAGTACGAAGAAAGGGTCCTAGATAATCGATATAGAGCTTGTGCGTAGGACAGGACTCGCGCTCAGAGCTCAGCAAACCCTGTTGAAGAGCATTCTTGGGTTTGACTACATTATACAGCCGATATTGCTATACCATCTCTCTGACATTTCGCTCCATGGAGGGCCAAGAGGCTTTGACTTTTTTCAGAGTCTTAGGAACTTATAAGTGGCTACCCACCAACGAATCATGAAAGTACCGAAAAACCGGGCGCACCAGAGCTACTGGCAAACTTCTTTAACTGCTTCGCATGCCCGACCCTTTTACGCAGAATGCAACTGTTAATAATATACTCATGCGACAGTTTCCCAGCCAAATAGGGTCCTGATCCCGACGCTGAGCGACATCAAACTAAAGAGGAATTTCTCCCAATCCTGCCTCCATCTGTCTCCCGGGTTCCCTCACTAGGTGTAGATTCGGCGAACTACCGGCTGAGGACATCCGCAAGGATATTTTCAGTGTCTCTCACGTGTTTAACTTCAAATTAAATGCGTACCTCTCATCTGGCACTACGGCCAGTTTTACGGCTAAAATACCAGCATTAGATGTGTCATTTTGGACAATAAACCTTTTATTAAAGTATGGTACTCCTAGAAATGGACGATTGGCTACAGCTGCCTTAATATACTCAAACGCGGGCTCCTGGACAGGTCCTTATTCAAAACGCACTCTCTTCCGGCACTGTTCGTTTGAGGTCGCGGCCAACTAAGCCAAATTAGGGACAAAACGCCTAAAATAGTTCAACATGCCTATGAACCTAGCAATTCCGCGTTTATCAGTAGGCGGAGGCAACGCCCGTATGGTCTTAGTTCGCTCTTGTTCGATGCGAATACTCTGACCTGACACTAGGTGACCTAAGAAGAACACCTGCTGCCTTTCTAATGTCATCTTACTGGGTTTAACAGTCAGCCCGGCTCCCTGAAACCTCGAAAGAACTTTCTGGATATGATCCAAATGGACTGAAACGAACAGCTATAGATGACTAAATCGTCCAAATAATTATAGGCAAACACTAATTTCAAGTCCCTAAGGATATTATCCAGCAAACGAGTTGCCAAACCAAAAGGAACTCTGTCAAACAGATTCCAATCAGTACAAAATGCGGTAACATGTTTACATTCTTCAGCTAATGGAATCTGACAACAGGCTTGGTTCAAACCAAGAACAGTAAACCAATTAGTACCGGCAAACCAGGTAAAAGTTATGCAGATCAGAGGCAGAGGCACATTCAAAGACAACCTTAGTGTTCAAGCACCCGGTAGTTAACCACAGGTCTGAAATAGTGCTCCTGATCCTTGGGAACATGGCATATGGGGGAAGCATAAGTAGATGTAGAAGGCGTAATAACTCCTTGTTGGAGCATTTGTGATATTCTCGCCTTCAGTATCTTCACCTTAGGAGGTGAGAGGCGACGTGGGGGCTGCCTGACAGGACTATCGTCGGATAGAAGGATATGGTAATTAAGAACATTAGTGACACTCAAGTTATCACTAAGAAGCTCAGGAAAACTCTGTAACAAATCCCGTAATTGAGAAGCGTGATGCGGCGAGAGATGGGTAAGATCAAACTCATTAGCCACATCCTGAACGGCCAATGCATCTGCATTTCGATGCACAATACGTTTAGCGCACTTATAAAACGAAACATAAGGTGGCTTGCGGAGTATGGATGTAGATGTAGAAACTTCTCCACAGGAGCTAACTTAAAGAAAAAGGTGTGCCCAGAATAATCCAAGAATAACTCAGTATTTACTGAAATCACATCCCAAAATTAGATCGACCGGCAGCTCCTTGACCGAGGCTAATGACAAGGGCCAGGAAAAATCCCCCATCGATATACTCCCTCGGACCCAATCATGCAGAGGCAACACCTGGTCATTGGCCACCCGACATCTCTGCACCGGAGAAAGCACCGACCGAAGTTTCGTAAAATGACCAACTTCCAAAAACCACTCGAAGCACAATAATGAAAATGAGCTACCAGAATCGGAAAGAGCACAGATCGGTTCGCCACCTACTCGAGAACCAACGTAAGGCGATGGCGGTGAAGAGGGAGCGACAACACGGGTACGCCAGCGTCTAAAGGCTCGATCACGAGATAGCTGCCCAGTCCGGCGTCATTTATTGGCTCTGAGAGCGCGAGGCTGAATCCAAGAGCGCTCCAAGTGAGCCGTGCTGCCGCACCTGAAACAACCCCGGGGTTCCAGTTTTACGGCTTCAGCGGATGCAGACACTTCGGAATTTCCCTTGCCAGCGCCGGTGGCCTGCCCCTTAACTTCGTGACATACATCGTATCCAAGCGGCAACGCCCATATCGCTACAACCGCGGCACGGAGTTCTTCCCAAGCTGAAGGCTGATTACGGAAAACATAGTGCTACTTATCCGCAACGCGCATTCCCCTAAGAACAATAGACACCGGCTGTTGTTCAGGCAAATCGATTAACAAAGCCAAGGACGCCGTCTGAACTCTGTCCACATACTGATGTAACTGCTCTTTATCCCGCTGCATCTCCCAAATGTAACGACATTCAAGCTGTTTTCGAACTCCGGTGGTCAATCTCTGCCTAATGACGAGCTCCCTCAATTGCTGTAAGGAGAACACTTCAGTCATGGCTCGGAAGAGGAGGTTCTGCAACTCACTTCTAGCTAACAGGTACGGCAGTGACAAAATTACTTGGTGTGGAACCACGAAAGGGAGAAGCATAAAGTTCAAGACGAACCGACAACCGTAATAATTTTTTGACCTGTTCAAGCCACTCCACGACTAATTCAGTAATATCACGAGAGGATTAGGCAACTTGGCAAACATTGCGTCTAACTTCACCGAGGACGTAACAGTACCATCCCGGGCAGGCTCTCGCCCTCTCCCGAACACAGCAAGTTCCGCTCCTCAATCCTCTTCTCACCAAATCTAAACACGTAACATTAAACTGCAATGCACTAACCAAAGAGCCCAATTCGGCGGCTAATTTTTTATGGTGATCTTCCAAAGCTAACATGCCCAAATCCGCTTTCCGATTTGTTAAATACATTAACTGGGCCTACACCGTATCCAATAGACTGGCACTAGGTTGAGTGCCTTCCAAAACGCAAATAGTGTCCACAAGGCCCCTAACAGCCTTCAACAAAAATTCAGTGGCCGCTCCTGTCTCACCCAACACCGCCGGCGTGACGTCAACCGGCTGAAAAACGGCAGCACCTAAACGGGACACTAAATCCGGATCACTGCTCTCAGTAGCTTGGCGCCTTATTTCCAACTCGTAAACAAGATGTTCCTGAGCAGGCCGATCCCCGGACTCTGACTGACCGCCATTACAATACACCTGAAACAATCAACACCCAAAACAATGTGGTGTCACAGAACAGAAATATAATTGAAACTAACAGTAACTGAAATGGCAAGAACACAAACGTAACCACGCTCTGCTACCAGTGAAATCCCTGGGCTAGCAGGACGGAGCGGATGCGGTTATATTTGTGGAAAGAGGTCAAAATATGTTACTGTCAGTTGCACACCATCATACAAAATTTATTTCTTAAAACACACAATCAGACAAGCAAGAATCAAAACTCTCAAGGTTTTAACGAAAGACCTCCTTTGATTTAATTTAGATCGGCTGAAGGCCACATCGAAAATCCAAGGCACAAGGCCTAAGCAAGGTACAGGAGTTCTTCTGGCGGTTTCACTTCTTCAGAATTTTTTATCTTCAATATAAATAGGCTGAAAGCCTTAGCTTTAATGTTATCCCATATAACGCGGCTGAAGGCCTCACGTTAATCAAGAATAGTCTCGCGGCTTAAGGCCGAGACAAAGATTTTCAAAGTTTAATTTAAATTGGCTGAAAACTCGGTTGAAGGCCGCATATCAACAAAACAATTTTACGGATTTTGCCTGGGAAGAAGAGCTTTCAATTTGAAAAGGCTGAAGGCCTGATCTCAAAATACTTCGTGTAAAACTCTGCTGCAGGCCTCATATTAAAAAATAACAATCTTATGACTTAAGGGCAAGACAAGGATTTTGAATTTTTAATTTAATAGTGATTAAAACACACATCATGGAGAAAACAATTTTACGACATAAGGCCTAAAGGAAGAGATTCTGAATTTCAACTAAAATAGGCTAAAGTCTTTATCCTAAAATGCTTCACATAACTCTCGGCTGAAGGCCACATACGAAACCCAAATAATCTCACGTCTTAAAATTAAAAATTGGAAATTTCTTTGTCTGGGCTTTAACTGAAAAACTCGGCTGAAGGCCACATAAAAACTACAAAATATTTCTTCCGGCTTAAATCCTAGACAAAATTTTCAACTCTTGATTTGAAAAGGCTGAAAACTCGGCTGAAGGCCACATACCTACTTAAAACCAATTTACGGCTTAATGTCTAGGCACAAGGAATTTGCAATTTTAATTTTGTAAGGCTGAAACTCGGCTGAAGGCCACATACCAGTCAATAAACTTTTTTACGCCTTAAGGCCTAAGAAGAAAAGCCTTGAAATTTCAATAAGCAAAAACTCCGCTGAAGGCCACACACAGTACTTAAGACTAAAAAGGAAATCACTCTGTAAAACACAAGGAGCGGCGCTCAGAAGGTTCCAACCTGGGGAAGTAACTAACGCACTTTTAGGTGAAACAGGCAGCCAGACCGACAACTTCTTAATCAAAAGGCAACCCAACAAAAAGCCAGCCGAGGAACCAACCAACAACATCAGTTCTACTGCACCTGAACAGCAAAACGACAACAAGATGTCAATCGCACAACGTTCCGGATACTGGTGGCCAATCAAGCCAAATGAGAATAAACGCCCAAAACTACCATCACCTCAGCTGTCACACTACACGCTGTGCTGTACAATACCAACACGATGTGGAAAATACACTGCCAGAAACTACGTCAACAACCACTTTAGGTCACTGGAACGTCAACGGCCACAACACAGGAGATACCTCTGGTACACTTAATTTAAGTCATTCCTTCATTAATGAAGTTTAACACCACACAGGAAGACGGCTGCAATTCTAATCGACTTGAACGCACACACGTTGTTGCTCGCGTGGATCTCTCAGAAAGTGACAACCAGGATCAAACCAAGAGATGTGATAGCAGTTGAGGCTTGATAGTAGGTTAAGTGAGCACTCAACTTTAGTGTCCAGTTTCGGTGGCTGACGAACTTCGTAACCCTTGCAAGAAGTGCCTCACAACTACAACCGCACGTACACGCCGCCAGCGGCTCCGGTCTGACCACGCGCCACAGAGACTTCCTCGTTGCTCTGACCCAACGGACCGACTGTCACACACAGCACACCCGGAAAACATATCCGCCACACCAGACATAGTACAGCAGTACTAGTATCGATACACACTGCTACTGCGGCTCACGGAGAGAAGACAGCAACGTTATTGCGGTAACCACTGGGCTACAACAAATGATTAAAAAAAAAAAAAACAAGGCATCCATCCAGCCAGCCACGGCTCACATACGTTGCAAAGAGCAATGGTGCTGAAAATTCTTTTCAGTATTCAATACTGCCTTCTCACGTTGCCATCCTGATAAGTCAATGTTGACTTTTATAGAAGAGATATTCATTTTCCAAAAACATCGCAGTTCTTCCACATAAAACATGTTCCTTATAATTCTACAACACTTATTCAAAAAATGGCTCTGAGCCCTATGAGACTTAACATCTATGGTCATCAGTCCTCTAGAACTTAGAACTACTTAAACCTAACTAACCTAAGGACAGCATACAACACCCAGCCATCACGAGGCAGAGAAAGTCCCTGACCCCGCCGGGAATCGAACCCGGGAACCCGGGCGTGGGAAGCGAGAACGTACAACAGTTATTGTTTCTATACAGGCTACACTTTAGTTTCTTTTTTTGGCGTGCTTTTGCCTAGAGCGGAATGCTGTCTGTGTATTTCATTGGTCAAATTTTTCAGTGTAACGAAAATATGATTCTCTATAAATTGTTCGAAGCAAAGAGTAGGATATGACCAAATGAGGAAGCAAATAGACCAGCGTGAGGCCTAGTTTTGCGAAAAACGATTTAACTTCTTTAAATAAATCAGGGTAACTGAGAAAAACTTAAATCTTTCGTTGCTGTCATACTAAAGTCATACGCAGTGTTTAGAATTGTCACGTCGATGTCTCATATCTGCCTAGTGTTAGCGAGATGCTTTAGGAGCTTTAAGTAGAATGCTATGGACCACAGGGTGTACTCAAAAAATGTCTGAAGTAACTAATTGTGTTTTCTTATACATCATAGTTATTGTTTTGCAACACTACTATAAATCTCAGAAATTCTGCTGGTTTGTACATAATGCGGATGTAGTGGAACATAGATGCTCCAGAAAATGGCGCAAAATGTGCAAAATATTGATTTGTGTTATGTCAAAGTCATGTGTAAATATTATGTCGATATTTTGTGACCATACTTTGTCCATAATTAGCGTCCTGATACAATCGCTCTAAAACAAAAAAATTAAGTCTGAAATCCTAGGTTCACTTGAAAATATGTATCTATTAGGCTGGTGCAGAAGTTCACAGCTTTTTTTTTTTTTTTTGTCAGCTGGTATTGAGGTTGCTATGGGTTTATTTAACGATTGTCAGTTTTTATTGTTAGTTCACTGTTGCTATTTGAGTTTACATGTTGAAATTTTGTGTCTGAAGATAGTGAGTGGAGCTGTCGACGCTTCAAAATGGAGTACAAACAGGATAAATCGGAACATTTCCGACATTTTACACGGTCTGAGTTCATTCGAGGAGCTACAGCAGCGGAGGCACCCAGAAACATTTGCACCGTGTGTGGGGATAATACTATTGGACAGAGAACTCTAAGGAAGTGGTTTTCTCTTGTTAAGGAGGATCGTTTTGACGTTAATGATTTCGCTGTTTAATGGAAGTCGTTCACACTCATGAACCCACAATGATCCACGCGAGTGTACTCGAGAGCTGGTAAATGTGGTAAACTGCAATTATTTCACCACCGTACGAATTTAAGTGCAATGGGAAAGGCTCAAACATCAAGAGTACGGGTGCCGCATGCCCTAAGCCAAAATCACAAAATCAGCAGGTGACCACATGTGCATCATTGCTTGGCTCGTGAACAACACCGGCGATGACTACTCCGTACCGCTATTGGGGTGCAAAATAACTGATGATGGTCGAAGTACAGAGGATATAGAATATACACTGGCAATGGCAAGGAAAGCGTTTCTGAAGAAGAAAAATTTGTTAACATCGAGTATAGATTTCAGTGTGAGGAAGTCGTTTCTGAAAGTATTTGTATGGAGTGTAGTCATGTATGGTTCAAATGGTTCAAATGGCTCTGAGCACTATGGGACTTAACATCTATGGTCATCAGTCCCCTAGAACTTAGAACTACTTAAACCGAACTAGCCTAAGGACAGCACACAACACGCAGTCATCACGAGGCAGAGAAAATCCCTGACCCCGCCGGGAATCGTACCCGGGAACCCGGGCGTGGGTAGCGAGAACGCTACCGCACGACAGCCGTGTATGGAAGTGAAACATTACGATAAATAGTTTGAACAAGAAGAGAATAGAAGCTTTCGAAATGTGGTGCTACAGAAGTATGCTAAAGATTAGATGGGTAGATCACATAACTAATGATGAAGTATTGAATAGAATTCGGGAGAAGAGGAATTTGTGGCACAACTTGACAAGAAGAAGGGAGCGGTTGGTAGGACATGTTCTGAGGCATCAAGGGATCACAAATTTAGCACTGGAGGACAGCGTGGAGGGTAAAAATCGTAGACGGAGACCAAGAGATTAGACGGAGACCAAGAGATGAATACACTACGCAGATTCAAAAGGATGAAGGTTGCAGTAGGTACTGGGAGATGAAGAAGCTTGCACAGGATAGAGTAGCATGGAGAGTTGCATCAAGCCAGTCTCAGAACTGAAGACAGCAAACAACAACAATGCTAACACAGGGAAACGAAAGGAATGGTTGAGCCCAGCAAAGCAGCAACTCCCCGAACAACGACCTGTAATCATCTACAAAAGATGATGTTATGCATCTGGTGCGCTACGAATTGCTTCCCCGAAGTGTAACCATCACTACTGACGTTTATTCTCAGCAACCGAGACGTTTTGCAGACGCAATCCAAGAACGACAAGGAGGAAGACCGCGTGAAGTGATGCTACTCCACGATAATGACCACCCGCATTTTGCTAGGCTGAGGGAAGACACTATACGGGAGTTGTGTTGGGGAGTCCTTCCGCAACCACGTTATTCAGCTGATCTGGTGTCCTCAAACACAGATACAACCTTGAAGGAACTTCCCTTTCCAATGAAGATGCTCTATGAACATGGCTCGACGAGTTCTTCGCCTCAAAACCACGTGATTTCCACAGTCGCGGAATATAAAACGTACTCCAGCGTTGACAGATTGTTTTAAATAGAGAAGGAGAATGTATTACTGATAAACGTCTGTGTTACGTTAGAACTTATGCACCAGACAAATACCTTTTCTGCATGAGACACGGCAGTCCGCAGAGCTTACCGGTGTGACGGGATGCCGCAGCGTGAGGGGAACGTGCATCCAGCCATGAGGTTGCCCCGCTGAACTGCAGGCGTTCATGAACAGTACAAGGCGTAGGGTAGTATCTGACAACTTCTCGGGCTTCAAACTACCCATTTCAGCGATAGTATTGCTCGTAACGGGAATATTTTTCAATCTCTGAGTTTTGACGTTATAACAACAGCAGCTGCCGAAGAGCACTGAAACACATAAATCAAAAGAAGGCAGCTGTAGTAGACGAAATTCCTTCAGAATTCTTGAAACTTTGGGTGAACTTACCTTCGTAGCACCATTCCACTTAGTAAGCGAGATATATGTATCGAGTAACACATACTCTGACATCAATAAAAAATATAAAACAGCAATTCGGAAGATGCTGACATCTGTGAAGAATATTACGGCTACGAAGAAGTCTCGGACGAAATATCAGCACAAGTCAGTTACTGGATGCAGCAGTATTCCGAGCACTTTATACACCGTGGTCGTTTCTTTACGTTTGATTAGCCAGATAGGATTCTACAAGCAGTCAGCTGAATTACTTCTTAGCAGCTTCCCTTACGGTTGGGCAATGCCTTTGCCACACACATAAAAAAAGACGTATTTCACAAAAAGATTGTCAATGTAAAAGGATTCCTTTCCTGGTTAATGGTTGGTTTACGATATATCTCAGCATTCGCAACCACTGTATCCTGATGATTAGTAAATCTTCTTGGCCGCAGTATCATCCACGGGCAATTATCGTCCTAACTTACAGGCAAAGCAAGTGGATGTCCTTTCTGTGCATACAAAAGCTTGGTGAATGTTGGGCGGTCACATCATTGTCCGGCGAGTTGCCATACCTACCTGTCACTCTGGGAATGATGGGATTCCCTCAAACATATATACATGAGATAGTCCTTCAGATGTACGCGTGAGACTCCTAGCAGTTGACGTCTAAATGTGGTTTTTTATGTATTTATTTGCAATGGATTTCGGTGTCTCTCCATTTTCTGGCATGTCTACGGTACCACGTGATCAGGCGTGTACCGGGTAATCATCAATATACACATGTCTCATAGAGGGTATAACACCAAAAATGCAGACAAAGTACCGTCTGCAACATCCAAAATTTTCGCCGTTTAATTTTCGTTGATATCTTGCACTATACTCTTGATTCTGATGCTATATGCTGTACTACAGAAACTAAATACATCAATACTTCGATTACGTATTAAATAAAAATTTGACGGTATATAATTGATTGTAATTATAATAGAAATATTATAAATTGCCGGGTAATAGCCAAGGGAACTTTATTGAGATGTATCAATAGCAAAGACGAAATGATAATAGCTGTACCGATGTTTATCTTTGCGCATGGAGAGCCTCTGTCGCGTGGCGTGCAGATGGGAGGCAGAGCAGTTTGTGTCATGAAAGAGTGCGGAAGTTTTTGTTGAACGACCCGGTGTGTACCTATACTCGCGCCAGTGTAGACATCCCTCACTCGTTAACCTGCGATTACTGAGAGCACGGTAGGAGTGGACCGGCGGGGGAAGCTGCAGTTTCAACTGTTGCCTGTCCCGTAAGTATCCGTGGCTCTGGAGACGACTCGGGGTTCCTCTCATCAAGCAGCAGCAGCAACAGCAGCTCCGCATTGTCGTCGGCTACATACTTGTCATCCGCACAGCTACAATATCGAAGGACTGTTAATTGACAAACATTGTAGTGTAGAGAGGCTTCAACCAGCAACATTCACAGAGTGTGAATAACTTGAATAATAACTTGCAAAAGTTAAAATTTCTAGGACACCTGTGTTGCATTGTCCTCATACATTATTACCATGCAGGGTCCCTTTCCTTTCCATGCAATCGTCGAGTGTCATAAGAATATCAAAACTGATTAAATATTTACTGCTAGTTTCGTGTACTTCATACTGACCAGTTTCAGTCTAAATTTTCTGCCTTAGTAACTACATAGTTGTATTGCTTAACAGAAGCTACTTACAGCAAAATAAGTTTCGCTGGCAAAACAAATAACTACAGATACAATATAAATCTCCCACATGAACCATGGACCTTGCCGTTGGTAGGGAGGCTTGCGTGCCTCAGCGATACAGATAGCCGTTCCGTTTGTGCAACCACTATGGAGGGGTATCAGTAGAGAGACCAGGCAAATGTGTGGTCCGTGAAGAGATGCAGCAGCCTCTTCAGTAGTTGCAGGGGCAACAGTCTGGATGATTGACTGATCTAACCCTGTAACACTAATCAAAACGGCGTTGCTGTGCTGGTACTGCGAACGGTTGAAAGCAAGGGGAAAGTACAGCCGTAATTTTTCCCGAGGACATACACCTTTACTGTATGCTTAATGATGATGGCGTCCTCTTGGGTAAAATATTCCGGTGGAAAAATAGTCCCCCATTTGGATCTCCGGGCGGGGCTACTCAAGGGGATATCGTTATCAGGAGAAAGAAAACTGGCATTCTACGAATCGGAGCGTGGAATGTCAGACCCATTAATCGCGCAGGTAGGTTAGAAAATTGAAGAAGGGAAATTGATAGGTTACAAATAGATATAGTGGGAATTAGAGAAGTTCAGTGGCAGGAGGAACAAGACTTCTGGTCAGGTGAATACAGGGTTATAAATACAAAATCAAATAGGGGTAATGCAGGAGTAGGTTTAATAATGAATAAAAAGTAGGAGTTCGGGTAAGCTACTACAAACAGCATAGTGAACGCATTATTGTGGCCAAGATAGACACGAAGCCCACGCCTACTACAGTAGTACAAGTTTATATGCCAACTAGCTCTGCAGATGACGAAGAAATTGAATAATTTCTTTTATTTCATCATAAATTTCTTCAGATGGTGAAGGAAGACGAAAATTAAATAGTCATGGGTGACTGGAATTCGGTAGTAAGAAAAGGGAGAGAATAAACATAGTAGCTGAATATGGATTGGCCTTCAGTTGCTTCAATTTCTTCATCTGCAGAGCTAATTGGCATATAAACTTATACTACTGTAGTAGACGTGGGCTTCGTGTCTATCTTGGCCACAAAATGCGTTCACTATGTTGTTTGTAGTAGCGCGTAATGGGGCCCCTTAGGGATATGGCGGCTAAGAAGGGGAAGAAATCCAGTGTGCACTCCATGTGCATTTCCGGAGGAGTCATTCCTGATGTGGAAATGGTACTTCCGGACGCCATGAAGAACACAGGGAGCAGACAGCAACAGGTGGTGGCACATGTCGCCACTAATGACGCGTGTCGCTTTGGATCTGATGAAATTCTCTCTGGATTCCAGCGGCTATCTGATTTGGTGAAGGTTGCCGGTCTTGCTTACGAGATGAAGGCAGAGCTCTCCATCTGCAGCATCGTTGACAGAACCGACTGCGGACCTTTGATGCAGAGCCGGGTGGAGGGTCTGAGGGTCAGAGGCTCAGACGGTTTTGCGACCGTGTTGGCTGCAGATTCCTTGACTTGCGTCAGAGGATGGTGGGGTTTCGGGTTCCGCTGAATAGGTCAGGAGTTCACTACACTAAGCTGGCGGCTACACGGGTAGCGGAGTCTGTGTGGCATGGACTGGGCGGTTTTTTAGGTTAGAAGGCCTCGGGAAAGTACGGGGTGGGCTGCAATCTCAAAGGGTTCATAGCACGTACAGGACGTGCTTGGATCAAGGAACAGTCGGAATTGCAGTTGTAAATTGTTGTAGTTGTGCTGGGAAAGTCCCTGAGCTTCAAGCGCTAATAGAAAGCACAGAAGCTGAAATCGTTATAGGTACAGAAAGCTGGCTAAAGCCTGAAATAAGTTCTGCAGAAACCTTTACAAAGTCTCAGACGGTGTTCAGGAAAGATAGATTAGGCAGAATTGGTGGTGGAGTGTTTGTGTCTGTCAGTAGTGGTTTATCTTGTAGTGAAGCCGAAGTAGGTACTCAGTGCGAATTCGTATGTGTGGTGGTTATACTTAACAACTGAATTGGCTCCTCCTACAGACCCCCAGACTCCGATGATATAGCTGCTGAACAGTTCAGAGAAAATTTGAGTCTCGTAACAAATAAATACCCTCACTCTAACGGTTATAGTTGGTGGGGACTTCAACCTTCCCTCGTTATGTTGGCAAAAATACTTGTTCAAAACCGGTGGTAGGCGAAAACATATTCCGAGATAGTCCTAAATGCTTTCTCCGAAAATTGTTTCGAGCAGTTAGTCCACGAACCCACATGAATTGTAAATGGTTGCGAAAACACACTTGACCTCTTAGTCATGATGCTATTAGCTCTGGACTGTTTGTGGCTGATACAGGGATTAGTGATCACAAGGTCGTTGTAGCTAGGCTCAATGCCATTTCTTCCAAATCCACCAGAAACAAACGCAAAATAAAAGCGGATGAAGTGTCACTAGAAGCCTTCCTAAGAGACAGTCTCCATTCCTTCCGAACTGACTACGGAAATGTAGACGAGATGTGGCTCAAATTCAAAGATATAGTAGCAACAGCAATTGAGAGGTTCATACATCATGAATTGGTAAGAGATGGAACTGATCCCCCATGGTACACAAAACAGGGCCGAACGCTATTGCAGAGGCAACTGAAAAAGCATGCGAAGTTCAGAAGAATGCGAAATCCCGAAGATTGCCTAAAATTTACAGACATGCGAAATTTGGCACGTACTTCGATGCGAGATGCTTTTAATAGGTTCCACAACAAAACATTGTCTCGAAATTTGGTAGAAAATCCGAAGAAATTCTGGTCGTATCTAAAGTACACAAGCGGCAAGACGCAGTCAATACTTTCGTCGCGCAGTGCCGATGGTACTGTTACCGACGACTGTGAAGGTAAAGCGAACTTACTGAACCCAGTTTTCCGAAATTACTTTACCAGGGAAGACGAACAGAACATTCCAGAATTTGAAACACTAACAGCTGCTAGCATGAGTTTCTTAGAAGTAGATACCTTCGGGGTTGCGAAGCAACTCTAATCGCTTGATAAGGGCAAGTCTTCAGGTCTAGATTATATACCGATTAGGTTCCTTTCAGATTACGTTGGTACAATAGCTCCCTACGTAGCAACCCTTTACAACCACTCGCTCACCGATAGATCTGTACCTACAGATTGGAAAATTGCGCAGGTCGCACCAGTGTTCAAGAAGGGTAGTAGGAGTAATCCATTTAACTACAGACCTATATCATTGACGTCGGTTTGCAGTAGGGTTTTGGAGCATATACTGTATTCAAACATTATGAGTCAACTCGAAGGGAACGATCTATTGATACGTAATCAGTATGGTTTCAGAAAACATCGTTCTTGTGCAACGCAACTAGCTCTTTATTCGTACGAAGCAATGGCCGCTATCGACAGGGGATCTCAAGTTGATTCAGTATTTCTAGATTTCCGGAAAACTTTTGATACCATTCCTCAAAAGCGCCTTCTAATCAAGCTGCGCGCCTATGGGGTATCGTCTCAGTTGAGTGACTGGATTCGTGATTTCCTGTCAGGAAGGTCGCAGTTCGTAGTAATAGACGGCAAATCATTGAGTAAAACTGAAGTGATATCAGGTGATCCCCAGGGAAGCGCCCTGGGACCTCTGCTGTTCCTGATCTATATAAATGACCTGGGTTCTCTTAGGTCGTTCGCAGATGATGCTGTAATTTACCGTCTAGTAAGGTCATCCGAAGACCAGTATCAGTTGCAAAGCAATTTAGAAAAGATTGCTGTATGGTGCGGCAGATGGCAGTTGGTAAATAACGAAAAGTCTGAGGTGATCCACATGAGTTCCAAAAGAAATCCGCTGGAGTTCGATTACTCGATAAATAGTACAATTCTCAAGGCTGTCAATTCAACTAAGTACCTGGGTGTTAAAATTACGAACAACTTCAGTTGGAAAGAGCACATAGATAATATTGTGGGTAAGGCGAGCCAAAGGTTGCGTTTCATTGGCGGGACACTTAGAAGATGTAGCAAGTCCACTGAAGAGACAGCTTACACTACACTCGTTCGTCCTCTGTTAGAATATTGCTGCGCCTTGTGGGATCCTTACCAGGTGGGATAGGCGGAGGACATTGAAAGGGTGCAAAAAATGGCAGCTCCTTTTGTATCATCGCGTAATAGGGGAGAGAGTGTGGCAGATATGATACGCGAGTTGGGGTGGAAGTCATTAAAGCAAAGACGTGTTCCTACATAGGAAGGAATGATCATCAAAATAAATTAAGAGAAATTAGAGCTCGAACAGAAAGAATTAGGTGTTCGTTTTTCCCACGCGCTGATCGGGAGTGGAATGGTAGAGAGATAGAATGAATGTGGTTCGATGAACCCTCTGCCAAGCACTTAAATTTGAATTGCAGAGTAGTCATGTAGATGTAGATGGGGGGTAAGATATGAAAGAGGAAGCAGCCTGGTAGAATTTTGCACAGAGCCCAACTTAATCAAAGCCAACACTTGGTTCAAGAATCGTAAGAGAAGGTTGTATACATGGAAGAATCCTGGTGATACTAGCAGGTATCCGATAGAGATTTAGGAACCAGGTTTTAAGTTGTATCTTACCGTTGTATAGTCTAAGAGGTTTCCAGGGGCAGATGTGGACTCTTACCACAATCTATTGGTTATGAACAGTAGATTAAAACTGAAGAAACTGCAAAAAGGTGGAAATTTAAGTACATGGGACCTGGATAAACTGACTAAACCAGAGGTTGTACAGAATTTCAGGGGGAGCATAAGGGAACAATTGAAAGAATGAGGGAAAGGAATACAGTAGATGAAGAATGGGTAGCTTTGAGGGATGAAATAGTGAATGCAGCAGAGGACAAGTAGGTAAAAAGACAAGTGCTAGCAGAAATCCTTGGGTAACAGAAGATATATTGAATTTAATTGATGAACGGAGAAAATATAAAAATGCAGAAAATGAAGCAGGCAAAAATGAGAACCACACGAAGTGCAAAATGGCTAAGCAGGGTTGCCTACAGGACAAATGTAAGGATGAGGAGGCTTATCTCACTTGGGGGAAGATAGATACTGCCTACAGGAAAATTAAAGAGACCGTTTGAGAAAAGAGAACCAACTGCATGAATATCAAGAGCTCCGATGGAAACCCAGTTCTAAGCAAAGAAGGGAAAGCAGAAAGGTGGAAGGAGTATATAGAGGTTCTATGAAGGGCGATGTACTTGAGGACAATTTTATGGAAATGGAAGAGTATGTAGATGAAGATGAAATGGGAGATACGATACTGCGTGAAGAGTTTGAGAGAGCACTGAAAGACCTGAGTCGAAACAAGGCCCCGGGAGTATATAACATTCCATTAGAACTACTGACAGCCTTGGGAAAGCCAGTCGTGACAAAACTCTACCATCTGCAGACGAAATACCCACAGACTTCAAGAAGAATATAATAATTTCAATCCCAAAGAAAGCAGGAATTGACAGATGCGAAAATTACCGATCTGTCAGTTTAATAAGTCACGGCTGCCAAACACTAACGCGAAATCTTTACAGACGATTGGAAAAACTAGTAGAAGCCGACGTCAGGGCAGATCAGTTTCGATTCCGTAGAAATATTGGAATACGTGAGGCAATACTAACCCTACGACTTATCTTAGAAAATAGATTAAGTCTACAAATGCTAGAAACGTATGTTTGCCTTTCCTTAGAGTATTCCAGTCAACACTGTCAAAAGTTTTCTCTCTTTCAATTTCTGAAGGTGGCAGAGGTAATATACAGGGAGCGAAAGGCTATTTACAATTTGTACAGAAACCAGATGGCAGTTATAAGAGTCGAGGGGCATGAAAGGGAATCAGTGGTTGGGAAGGGAGTGAGACAGGTTTGTAGCTTCGCCCCGATGTTATTCAATCTGTATATTGAGGAAGCAGTGAAGGAAACAGAAGAAAAATTCGGAGTAGGTATTAAAATCTATTGTAATACTATCAAAGTTTTTATTTCATCACAATGTCATCGGCAAACCTCACAGACAGCAAAGGACTACGAACAGCAGTTATGCGGAATGGATAGTGTCTTGAATGAAGGATAAAAGATGATATCAACAAAAGCCAAACGAGGATAATAGAATGTTGTCGAATTAAGTCGGGTGATGCTGAAGGTATTAGATTAGGAAATGTGACACTTAAAGTTGTAAAGGAGTTTTGCTATTTGGGGAGAAAAATAACTGATGTTGGTCGAAGTAGAGAGGATATAAAATGTAGACTGGCAACGGCAAGGAAAGCTTATCTGAGGAAGAGAAATCTGTTAACATTGAGTATAGATGTAGGTGTCAGGAAGTCGTTTCTGAAAGTATTTGTATGGAGTGTAGCCATGTATGGAAGTGTAACATGGGCGATAAATAGTTTAGACAAGAAGAGAATAGAAGCTTTCGAAATGTGGTGCTACAGAAGAATGCTGAAGATTAGATGGGTAGATGACATAACTAATGAGGAGGTACTTAATAGGATTGGGGAGAAGAGAAGTTTGTGGCACAACTTGACTGGAAGAAGGGATCGATTTCTAGAACATGTTCTGAGACATCAATAGATCACCAGTGTAGTGTTGGAGGGGAGCGTGGAGGGTAAAAATCGTAGAGGGAGACCAATAGATGAATACACCAAGCAGATTCAGAAGAATGTAGGTTGCAGTAGGTACTGGGAGATGAAGAAGCTTGCACAGGATAGAGTAGCATGGAGAGCTGCATCAAACCAGTCTCAGGACTGTAGGCTACAACAATATAAATTAAGATAGCGCTATTTCATTTACTCTGTATCAACCTTAGAGAGTGACTTCTGCTACCTTGGTATTTATTTGATTGTTGTTATTTTAAAAGTGAAACCGATTTCTCATATGCTTAAAGGTAATTCAGTTCAATCTTTCAATAGTAAAAAATTAATGCTTCCCGTTTTCTAAATTTTGCATTAAGTTACACTGAGGTTACTGAACGTCTTTTTTTGCATAACATTTAACGTTACTTTCAAAATTTAGTGTTTCAGAATGAGTAACTTCAAGTAGTGGGGCAACTGATGACGCGATTGATGTTAGCTGATGACACGATTACCGTTATCCAAGATGGTGGCTTTTGGAGGGAAGATAGCTCAATTGCGCTACCTCTACTAACCTAAAAAAATGGCGGGAAAGAATTGGCTATTTCCACTAACCTAAGTCAACTCTTCCTAGGAAGTAGGCATAAGTCTTTATTTAAACCATTAGAGGTAGTACCACTATCAAGTGTTTTCGCCATGCTCTTGTCAAATGTTCACGAATTTTCCTCTAAGAGCTTACTCCTGCAGCTGATGCAAGTTATTATGATATTGTCACTCAATTCGAATATAATTTTTATAAATTTGTTTAAATAAGTTTAAATTTGATTAGAATTCTTTAAATTTATTATCTACCTACGGCATTAGTGTGTTACCACCACGAGGCTGAGATATAGGTTGTCGGTATGTTACATGAAATCATTCAACTCTACACATAAGTCCTTATTAAGCAGTTAGAGTGAAATTAACGTGCATTTTCCAAGAGGATTGTGGTACTGCCTCTAAGAGCTTATTCCCAGAAATCATGGGAGTTAGTGTTGTGTTGCCTCCACTAGAGCCTGCTCATTCAATTCGGATATAATTTGTTTAAATTTATTATCTACCTACAGCATTAGTGTCGTGTTACCGCCATAAGAGGCTAAGATATCGATAGCTCTATTACTTGCACTGGACATAAGTCCTTATTTAAACAATTAGAACCTCTACAACCATCAAGTGTGTTCGCCACCGTCTTTGAGAATGTTCACGAAATTTGCTCTAACAGTTTATTCTTGCAGCTGATGAGAGTTAGTATGGTGTTTCCTTTAAATTCGAATATAATTTGTTCAAATTTTTATAAATTTATTGCCTATCTACAGCATTAGTTTCATGCTACCGCCATAACAGGCTGAGATATGAATAACTGTATTACATGAACTAGACATAAATCTTTATTTAAACGATTATAGCACTACAACCATCCACTCTGTTCACGAAATTTGCTCTAGCACCCGATGGGAGTTAGTAGCGTGTTTCCAATTCACTTCGAATATAATCTCTATAAATTTGTATTAATTTCTTTAAATTTGTTTAAATTTATTATCTACCTACAGCATTAGTGTTGTATTACCGCCACAAGAGGCTTAGATATCGATGTTTTAATAGCTGTAGTACATGCACTGTATCGACGTGACAGCGTTGTGTTTCGTCCTCGGATAATAAACATCGTCCGGGTAGAGTAGAGTGCGGGAATCGGCATAAGAGGGCGACATACGTAAAACGAGAGCCAGACTTTGACGCTCAAAACACCATATCTCTTCCACTGGCCCACAACGGAGCCGGTGTTGGTCTGTATTCTAGACGTTACAGTTCACACATAAGGCGAATCTGCAAGATGGGTCCTATGGAGAGTCCCTCGAATACCAGGTCGAACGTACACCAGGATCGAGCGTCACCGCGTTGACAGAGCACCATACTACGTTCCAGTGCACGGTAGGACACGTCAATTCGACGACATTAAACGACCGGCGGCGAAGTAGTGTGCGGCAGGTGACTGGCTGTTGGTAAGCGAGAGACGGGGAGGTTGCCGTACTCCAGGTAAAGACTGCCAAAGCAGGAAAAGGGCACCCGTGTCTGACCTGAGGGTCAAGGGAACACGGTGCCAGGCCATCCGTCAGTAGGCCGGTGAGGCTGGTCGGTCATCGTCGCCAAAGCCTGCGGTGCAAACTAACAAAGAGAAATACTTCTCGATAGTGAACACTGACAAGGCCAAGACCGGCCCGTTCTTTTGGAAGGGTGACGGAGTAATATCGAACCTTTAATATCATTCCAACGCTGGCAAAGGAACCGAATGCGGCCACGATGCTCCGAGCTATGTGTTTAGGCATCGGTAGTGTTTGCGCTACGTGCGGAATTCGTGATGCCCGATAGACGTTAACATATTCGGTCCGTTGATGTAGGTCCTACACACGAAGACGAAGATCCACAAGCCCAGCACTTGCAAGAGACTCCGATAATTGATGGTGGTCGTGCGTGAGATGTAGTCCGTGAAGTCGATACCGAGACAACGGATTTTATCGAGCAGTGCCACCCTCGCAGGTGTCATCCCACGCCAGTGTTCAAAGCCATTGATTTATGTACATTTACACGGCATCTCGAAGCTTCGAAGTGGCTAACCAATCCAATGCTTTGCGAACATCACGTTCGTCACGAAGAGGTAACATCAGATCATCTGCATACGCAGTGCACCTAAAAAAGAAGCCACCAAGAGAAAAACCCGTGAGGCGGTGTCGCAGCCCGCACAACAAAGGTTCTAATGCTAAGGCGTACAGTATTGTCCATAATAGGCGTACCTGTGTAACACAGCGACGAATTTACAAGGTGTTCGACAGTCTAACGTTGACAAGCGCTTTCCCTGTTGCGCCACGTAGGAGACGAGTAACACCTCGGAGGAAGCGTCGGGGTAATGCTTATTCTGAAGAACAGCAGTTTAGTACGTATGACTGACGTAATCAAATGCTTGACGAATATCGCAGCCAGAGCTCCCGATACGCGACGCACCTTAGCGAGGGCAATCAGCGGCACAGGGCGGAGCGGATATTATGCGTCCCACTTATCGATGACTCATCCATTGATAGGACACGGGATGTCGTACGCAGAATTCGAGCTGCCACTCGACGCGTGAAGTTTTTCGTATCACGGTTCAACCAAGTCAATGGTCGGTAGGCTGTAGTACGTGAACCTCCGTGAGGTTTACGGATTGGGATGGTGGTACCTTCCACAAATGCAGCGGGATGTTGCGCCTCTATTGTCATGAGCTCTTGACATATAGTAGTCCAATAGGGCACCAGTAGTCTCTGGAACGTCCTATAAATCTCCAGAGGTAACCCATCCGGTCCTAGTAGCTCATTGGGTGGCCCTTTTCCTATGGCATCCAACATTTCTCCTTCAGTCACCGGTTCTAGCAGTTCCTGTTGGAGTTCCGGAGTAACCGCTGCGTGTGTCAAACCAGCGACAACACTAATGATCTCTTGATCAGATCTCGTCCTCGTGTACAGGTGAGAATAAGGGGTAAAGTATGCATTGCTTATGTCTCTTTGCGTGGCGTGACGGACGCCGTTTTCTGTAGTCACTTCATAGATCAATGTCCCGTGTATCTGCTCTCATTCCATGGCTATATGGTACATGCCCCCCCCCCCCCCCCCCCCCCATGAACCTTGGAACTTGAAATTCGTGGGGACCCTTGCGTGCCTCAGCGATAAAGATAGCCGTACAGTAGGTGCAACAAGAACGGAGGGGTATCTGTTGAGAGGCCAGACAAACGTGTGTTCCTGAAGAGGGGCAGCAGCCTTTTCAGTAGTTGCAGGGGTAACTGTCTGGATGATTGACTGATCTGGCCTTGTAACACTAACCAAAACGGCCTTGCTGTGCTGGTACTGCGAACGGCTGAAAGTAAGGGGAAACTACAGTCGTAATTTTTCCCGAGGGCATGCAGCTTTACTGTATGGTTAAATGATGATGGCGTCCTCTTGGGTAAAATATTCCTGTGGTAAAATAGTCCCCCATTCGGGTCTCCGGGCGGGGACTACTCAAGGAGACGTCGTTATCAGGAGAAAGAAAACTGGCATTCTACGAATCGGAGCGTGGAATGTCGGACCCATTAATCGCGCAGGTAGGTTAGAAAATTTAAAAAAGGGAAATGGATAGGTTAAAGTTAGAGATAGTGGGAATTAGTGAAGTTCGGTGGCAGGAGGAACAAGATTTCTGGTCAGGTGAATACAGGGTTATAAACACAAAATCAAATAGGGATAAAGCAAGAGTACGCTTAATAATGATTAAAAAAAAATAGGAGTTCGGGTAAGCTACTACAAACAGCATAGTGAACGCATTATTGTGGCCAAGATAGATTCGAAGCCCACGCCTATTACAGTAGTACAAGTTTATATGCCAACCAGCTCTGCAGATGACGAAGAAATTGATGAAATAAAAGAAATTATTCAGATAGTGAAGAGAGACTAAAATTTAATAGTCATGGGTGACAGGAATTCGACAGTAGGAAAAGGGAGAGAAGGTAACGTAGTAGGTGAAGATGGATTGGGGGTAATAAATGAAAGAGGAAGCCGCCTGGTAGAATTTTGTACAGAGCACAACTTAATCATAGCTAACACATGGTTCAAGAATCATAAAAGAAGGTTGTATACATGGAAGAGGCCTGGAGATACTGACAGGTTTCAGATAGATTATATAATTATAAGACAGAGATTTAGGAACCAGGTTTTAAATTGTATGACATTTCCAGGGGCAGATGTGGACTGTGACCACAATCTATTGGTTATGAACTGTAGATTAAAACTCAATAAACTGCAAAAAGGTGGGAATTTAAGGAGATGGGATCTGGATGTACTGAAAGAACCAGAGGTTGTAAGGAGTTTCAAGGAGAGCATAAGAGAACAATTGAGAGGAATAGGGCAAACAAATACAGTAGAAGAAGAATGAGTAGGTTTGAGGGATGAAGTAGTGAAGGCAGCAGTGGATCAAGTAAGTAAAAAGACGAGGGCTAGTAAAAGTCCTTGGGTAACAGAAGATATATTGAATTTAATTGATGAAAGGAGAAAATATAAAAATGCAGTAAATGAAGCGGGCAAAAAGGAATATAACCGTCTCAAAAATGAGATCGACAGGAAGTGCAAAATGGCTAAGCAGGGATGGCTATAGGACAAATGAAAGGATGTAGAGGCTTATTACAAAAAACTCGATGGTTTGTCACCTCATGGTTCCATGTCACAGACATCAGCGAAAGTTCTTCACCAAGTGTTATGCACAGATCACATCTGGATCACCAGTGACGACGGAACAGGCTAATATTGTTGCTCACATGCCAGTTGCGCAGTGAACTAGCTTTATTGCTGTACACTTGTACTGTGTTGAGGGACAAGGATAAAGTGATGGCATGGCGATGGAACTTGATGAGGTTTGTTTGCCATAGATACATTGACTCTGCACAAAAGAGTAAACAAGTAATCGGCAAATGAAATCTATTTATAATGTCCAGTAGCTGGTGAATGCGGTAAATGATGTTCTCACAGGAGTGCACCTTGAGGGCATACAGGCCTCAGTGATATGAGCATGTCGTCCGATCACGTGACCACGGAATAACAATGGACGTAAGTCTGGAGTGAAGCAAACTTTCTTTATGAACCACCAGGCACACTGTACTTAGGAACGAAAGCGAAACATGTGGACAGCCCTAAATAAAGCCAAACACATCAGTAGCTCACGTTAAACTCAACCCAAGTAGTCCATGGCTTGTGCACCTGACCCAGAATACGTGTATACACGGTACTATAGCCCATCTCAAACTGGTTTGTTTTTTACTCCTGTGTGCATCATACCATTGCCATAATTTGGCCTAACAGAATATTTGCTTGTGAGTGGACACCACGTGCCACACGCTTTGCGCTGATTGCCGTCCACATATTTCTGCGGGACAGCTGTCGTGATAGTCACTAGGGGAAAGACAGACTCTGCGTACAGGAAAATTAAGGAGACCTTTGGAGAAAAGAGAACCACTTGCATGGATTTCAAGATTTGAGATGGAAACGCAGATCTAAGCAAAGAAGGGAAACCAGAAAGGTGGGAGGAGTATATAGAGGATCTATACAAGGGCGGTGTTCTTGAGGACAATATCATACAACCGGAGGAAAATGTAGATGAAGTTGATATAGGAGATATGATACTGCATCAAGAGTTTGACAAAGCACTGAAAGACCTAAGTCGAAATAAGGCCCCGGGAGTAGACACCATTCAATTAGAACTACTGACAGCCTTGGATGAGCCACGCCTAACAAAACTACCATCTGGTGACCAAAATGCATGAGACAGAAAAATTACCCTCAGACTTCAAGAAGAATATAATAATTCCAATCCCAAAGGAAGCAGGTGTTGGCAGATGTGAAAATTACCGAACTATCAGTTTAGTAAGTCATGGCTGCAAAATACTAACGCGAATTCTTTACAGACGAATGGAAAAACTGGTAGAAGCCGACCTCAGGGAAGATCAGTTAGGAAATATTGGAATACGTGAGGCAATACTGACCCTACGACTTATCTTAGAAAATAGATTATGTCTACAAAAGCTAGAAACGTAGGTTTGCCTTTCCTTAGAGTATTCCAGTCAACACTGTCAAAAGTTTTCTCTCTTTGACTTTCTGAAGGTGGCATGGGTAATATACAGGGAGCGAAAGTCTATTTACAATTTGTACAGAAACAAGATGGCATTTATAAGAGTCGAGGGGCATGAAAGGGAATCAGTGGTTGGGAAAGGAGTGAGACAGGTTTGTAGCCTCTCCCCGATGTTATTCAATCTGTATATTGAGTAAGCAGTGAAGTAAACAAAGTTTTTATTTCTTCTCCATGGATTTTAATACCTACTCCGAATTTTTCTTTTGAGGTTCGGCGATGACATTGTAATTCTGTCAGAGAGGGCAAAGGACTTGGAAGAGCAATTGAAAGGAATGGATAGTGTCTTGAAAGGAAGATATAAGATGAACACCAACAAAAGCAAAACGATGATAATGGAATGTAGTCGAATTACGTCGGGTAACGCTGAGGGAATTAAAATAGGAAATGAGACACTTAAAGTAGTAAAGGAGTTTTGCTATTTGGGGAGCGAAATAACTGATGATGGTCCAAGTAGAGAGGATATAAGATGTAGACTGGCAATTGCAAGGAAAGCGTTTTTGAAGAAGAGAAATTTGTTAACATCAAATATAGATTTAAGTGTCAGGAAGTCTTTTCTGAAAGTATTTGTACGGAGTGTAGCCATGTATGGAAGTGAGACATGGACGATAAATAGTTTGGGCAAGAAGAGAATAGAAGCTTTCGAAATATGGTGCTATAGAAGATTAGATGGGTAGATCACATAACTAATTAGGAGGTATTGAATAGAATTGGGGAGAAGTTTGTGGCACAACTTGGCTAGAAGAAGGGATCGGTTGGTAGGATCAAGGGATCACCAATTTAGTATTGGAGGGCAGCGTGGAAAGTAAAAATCGTAGAGGGAGACCAAGAGATGAATACACTGAGCAGATTCAGAGGGATAGAGAAGCATAAGGAGCTGCTTCAAACCAGTCTCAAGACTGAAGACTCCAACAACAACAACGTGGGATATGGAGGGCAGTCGTTGATGATTCCCACCATTTGACGAGTACAAATGATGGTCCCTTCACAGAGTTGAGGTGCTCGGTTGACAGTCATCTGTGGAGCCCGTGTTTGTGGCATAACGGAACACTACCTGAGGATGGCGTAGTAAAACTCTGTGATTCCCGGGGGGGGGGGGGGGGGGGGGTCAGGGATTTTCTCTGCGACGTGATGACCGAGTGTTGTGTAATGTCCTTAGGTCCTTAGGTTAGTTAGGTTTAAGTAGGCACAGTCTACACGTGTCTCCAACTGACATTCCGGTGAGATCAGGTAAGCGGGCAGCGGCTACGCCACAGTAGTTGTCGTCGAAGCTTGATGGTACAGGCGTAAGCAGTGTGATCAGTAAATGCAGCTGGCCACAACTCGGCTGCCTTGACTGCATCCTCGAGAGAGCGGGATGTATACATCCTATTAATGTAGACTGGCAATGGAAAGGTAACCATTTCTGAAGAAGAGAAATTTGTTAACATCGAGTATAGATTTATGTATCAGTAAATCGTTTCTGAAAGTATGGAGTGTAGTCATGTATGGAAGTGAAACATGTACGATAAATAGTTTCGACAAGAATAGAATAGAAGCTTTCGAAATGTGGTGCTACAGAAGAATGCTGAAAATAAGGTGGATAGATCACGTAACTAATGAGGAGGTATTGAATAGAATTGGGGAGAAGAGCAATTTGTAGCACAACTTGACTAGAAGAAGGGATCCGTTGGTAGGACATGTTTTGAGGCATCAAGGGATCACAAATTTAGCATTGGAGGGCAGCGTGGAGGGTAAAAATCGTAGAGGGAGACCAAGAGCTGAATACACTAAGCAGATTCAGAAGGATGTAGGTTGCAGTAGGATCTGGGAGATGAAGAAGCTTGCACAGGACAGAGTAGCATGGAGAGCTGCAGCAAACCAATCTCAGGACTGAAGACCACAACAACAACAACAACAACAACAAAACATTTTTGCAGGCTCGGACCTTCTGGTCCGTCAGAAACTATCACATTCATTTTTCCATAAATACAGTCTACAAATCTCACAAAATTTAACAAGACAACCGTCTGGACCTTACAAAAGTAAGAGAAAGAATGAATAAGTAATTGTTCCTTCTCTTTCAACAACATTCCAATATTCACAAATAATGTTTGACGTCGCACTGAAACGGCGCGTTTGTTCCTTGAGCTTGACATGTAACTCCTTACAAATGGAAGGCCTCAGACACGGCCAACCGATTCGGCTCAAATTTGGCAGGTCGCTTGTGTACAACCTAAAACGGAGGAATCTAAGATATTTTAGGTTACTGGCTGGGAATCTGAGAACCCGGGTTCGAATCGCGAGGAAACCCAGTGGATGTTATTATTTTCGTTTGTATTTTTCCATATCTCAATTCATAGGAATAGGAGGGTTAATAAGGTAAGTAAATCTATAAGGAACGATAAAAATAAGGTAGGCAAATAAATTTCTGAAACTTCTTGGGGTAGTAAACAACTAAAATGTTACTCCAGGTCACTTTAGAATGGCTCTTCCAGTCACTGTTACGTGTCCTCATTTTTCGTCGAACAACTAGATGGGTGGTACTTGTCACATAAAAATTTGAAACAAATATACTCACGGCACCAAGAACACCTAATGAATGCAATCTTTCGAAAGCTACACTGTTCCTTCCCAAGAGTAGGCGGAAAACAAACTTGGTTTACATTTCAAAATGTCTTTTTCGGGAATTAATTTTGATGCGTACCACGCATACGATATCATTGCGTGAAAAATCGGTGCTGAAAGTTGGTTATGAATTATGTTGTAAATAGTTATTGTATCCGTGCGGTTGTCCAATTCCCGCTGGGTTTCCAGAAGCACACTGCAATCCTGAAGCCTGGAAATAAAGTTTTTAACCTGGCGATAGAAATCAACATCACACGGCTGGTACACAGGTGTACAGTTGGGCGGTATTACTTTTACCGTGCACGTCGGCTGACCCTCGCCATCTATAATCATTGTGTCATATAATATAGCATTACTTTGTCCACTCCAGGAATCCACTACTAGAAAAAACTTGCTATCGGGAACGTATGGTTTTAAAACATTCTCAAGAAATGTTCTGTAAATCGCATTCGTCAGTTTGGAGAAGGTAATGTAAACATTTTTCAACGAGTCGGTTAAACGGTTGACCTCTTCTATAACCTGAGGACCAAATGTAACATTCGTTTCTTGTAAACATAGGAAAACCTTACGTAATAGTTTTCCAGAGGCTGTAGTGGCATGTTGCACCGTGTACGAATGTGGTAGTAGGTTTTTACTACCAACTGCGACAAGGATTCGTTTTTCTCCCTTATGCGATAACGTGCGTCGAATGTTCACCCAATACTCGCATCCTGTATGCCGGTGTTGATCACGTAATCACTATTAAAACCGGTCATAAGTGACGCCGTTTGCCTGTTGAAAAGAGCTCCCACTTTCTGTATATCTTCTATATTTTGTACCTCCTTATGAGAGACGTATTTAGTGACGCGCCGTTGACGAATTTTATACCCCGATCTGAATTTTTTTGCCCAAGATAATAATGCAGCAGACGTAGAATCCTTGTTGGCAGTATATTGAAGCGCTGCACCTGCTGCCCACTCCTGAAGTATTCTCGCTGTTACATTCTAGTTACGTCAACAAGATTCGACAAATCGGTCGTATGTCCACATATTTATCGCCTGGTATTTGTCGTATCTTGTCCCTCCTTTAACGATATCACTTTCACACAATTTAAGTCCTTCTTCTGCTCCAGGGCTGTTGTTGCTCCATTCTTTTGCAGTGTTTGTAAGTTCAAATTTGGATGATTCCTGGCTAGCGCTACCGCCTTAACTTTTACTTCAAGGGGTATAGAGCTGTAGTTAAGTCGTTTAGTAACCGGTTCGTGATACTCATCGGGAACGGATGAAGCACATATTCCCAGTGACGTGGAGATTTCTGAAATGTTATGACAATTTAGCGATTCACTAGTCGGGATATCTTCCACTGAATCACCTTCTGCTTCGTCTTCATGGTATAGTACCTCAGTATCAAGAAAAGTTATTTCGTTCGTCACCACAAAAATCTCTCGACCATAGCCGTTCCTATCAACCTGGATCGCCGAGAAACAGACCTGGCTGCTTCCAGTAGTGCGTTGATAATGCATCTGTATTTGGCAAACCAAAACACAGCGACGGTAACTTCCCGCTTGCCATCGTCTGTGACATGCTCCCAACTATATATTACAACGCTAGTCGAAGGGTGTACATCCTCCGTTACTCAGATTATGCACCTGAAAGATATGACAACAAATAATAACTAGTTACTACGGCATAAACAGACGAGCTAATTTCTACAAACTACATACAGCACTCGTCATATGTTACTTACAGAATAACACTGTATTCATTCACGAAACTTATTTCATTCGGCACATTAATGATGGAAAAATCACTACTGTATCCGCCAGGATCGCGGCAGCCTAATGACGGAAAACAACTCTTTCCGATTTACGTCTATAAGGCTCGTGCTGGACACCTTCTCTCTTCCAGATTCACAACTATAACATGACGAACAGGCAACCGGGACAACATAACTCTCCCCGCGTGCATTCTGTCCCGTGCCTCGCTGTAGCCGGCCGCGGTGGTCTCGCGGTTCTAGGCGCGCAGTCCGGAACCGTGCGACTGCTACGGTCGCAGGTTCGAATCCTGCCTCGGGCATGGATGTGTGTGATGTCCTTAGGTTAGTTAGGTTTAAGTAGTTCTAAGTTCTAGGGGACTGATGACCACAGCTGTTGAGTCCCGTACTGCTCAGAGAGCCTCGCTGTAAACAAGCGTCGCGCGGTTGGCTGTCTGTGATCCCTCGTGAGGAATTCGAAGCACTATTACATCGGATGTGTGTGATGTCCTTAGGTTAGTTAGGTTTAAGTAGTTCTAAGTTCTAGGGGACTGATGACCACAGCTGTTGAGTCCCATAGTGCTCAGAGAGCCTCGCTGTAAACAAGCGTCGCGCGGTTGGCTGTCTGTGATCCCTCGTGAGGAATTCGAAGCACTATTACAAGGGGAGGCCGCCAATTGTGAAATTCAGATTCAATTCATACTGCGCATAATAAAAGCTCATGGCCAGAGGTGCTATGTGGGAAAGCACCAAGATGTACTTCTCAGCCGTTGTCGAGAAAATCGACAGTTAAAAGAAACCGTTGCGGTGAAATACTCACTACGATTCATAGTATTCTACAGCGTCGTGGCGCAGCGGTAAGCTCTCGGGTTCGGGTTCGTAATTCCGAAGTTCGCCGGATCGAATCTCGCGCCATGCAACCATTTTTTTTAGTATTTGTTTTTTGTAATTCAAATTTGTGTACATACACACAATATATATATACACTCCTGGAAATGGAAAAAAGAACACATTGACACCGGTGTGTCAGACCCACCATACTTGCTCCGGACACTGCGAGAGGGCTGTACAAGCAATGATCACACGCACGGCACAGCGGACACACCAGGAACCGCGGTGTTGGCCGTCGAATGGCGCTAGATGCGCAGCATTTGTGCACCGCCGCCGTCAGTGTCAGCCAGTTTGCCGTGGCATACGGAGCTCCATCGCAGTCTTTAACACTGGTAGCATGCCGCGACAGCGTGGACGTGAACCGTATGTGCAGTTGACGGACTTTGAGCGAGGGCGTATAGTGGGCATGCGGGAGGCCGGGTGGACGTACCGCCGAATTACTCAACACGTGGGGCGTGAGGTCTCCACAGTACATCGATGTTGTCGCCAGTGGTCGGCGGAAGGTGCACGTACCCGTCGACCTGGGACCGGACCGCAGCGACGCACGGATGCACGCCAAGACCGTAGGATCCTACGCAGTGCCGTAGGGGACCGCACCGCCACTTCCCAGCAAATTAGGGACTCTGTTGCTCCTGGGGTATCGGCGAGGACCATTCTCAACCGTCTTCATGAAGCTGGGCTATGGTCCCACACACCGTTAGGCCGTCTTCCGCTCACGCCCCAACATCGTGCAGCCCGCCTCCAGTGGTGTCACGACAGGCGTGAATGGAGGGACGAATGGAGACGTGTCGTCTTCAGCGATGAGAGTCGCTTCTGCCTTGGTGCCAATGATGGTCGTATGCGTGTTTGGCGCCGTGCAGGTGAGCGCCACAATCAGGACTGCATACGACCGAGGCACACAGGGCCAACACCCGGCATCATGGTGTGGGGAGCGATCTCCTACACTGGCCGTATACCTCTGGTGATCGTCGAGGGGACATTGAATAGTGCACGGTACATCCAAACCGTCATCGAACCCATCGTTCTACCATTCCTAGACCGGCAAGGGAACTTGCTGTTCCAACAGGACAATGCACGTCCGCATCTATCCCGTGCCACCCAACGTGCTCTAGAAGGTATAAGTCAACTACCCTGGCGAGCAAGATCTCCGGATCTGTCCCCCATTGAGCATGTTTGGGACTGGATGAAGCGTCGTCTCACGCGGTCTGCACGTCCAGCACGAACGCTGGTCCAACTGAGGCGCCAGGTGGAAATGGCGTGGCAAGCCGTTCCACAGGACAACATCCAGCATCTCTACGATCGTCTCCATGGGAGAATAGCAGCCTGCATTGCTGCGAAAGGTGGATATACACTGTACTAGTGCCGACATTGTGCATGCTCTGTTGCCTGTGTCTATGTGCCTGTGGTTCTGTCAGTGTGATCATGTGATGTATCTGACCCCAGGAATGTGCCAATAAAGTTTCCCCTTCCTGGGACAATGAATTCACGGTGTTCTTATTTCAATTTCCAGGAGTGTATATATAATTCCCAGCAATCAGTTGCAACAATTATGCATATAATAAGTTGTTGAAAGTCGTTTGTCGTGGAAAAACTGGCAACTTCGAACATGATTATGTTTTCCGCAAACAAAGTTGTATTTCATTAATGTTATTAATTGTCTTCATAATGTTAACCAAGTATAGTTAACGGAGGACGTAAAAACGATATTCCGAAACGAATACGTATAGCGTAAATCAAACGTTCGAATTAGAATAGAAACCCCACGTACACAAATTTTCTGTGGCAGGTATGAAATACACTCCTGGAAATTGAAATAAGAACACCGTGAATTCATTGTCCAAGGAAGGGGAAACTTTATTGACACATTCATGGGCTCAGATACATCACATGATCACACTGACAGAACCACAGGCACATAGACACAGGCAACAGAGCATGCACAATGTCGGCACTAGTACAGTGTATATCCACCTTTCACAGCAATGCAGGCTGCTATTCTCCCATGGAGACGATCGTAGAGATGCTGGATGTAGTCCTGTGGAACGGCTTGCCATGCCATTTCCACCTGGCGCCTCAGTTGGACCAGCGTTCGTGCTGGACGTGCAGACCGCGTGAGACGACGCTTCATCCAGTCCCAAACATGCTCAGTGGGGGACAGATCCGGAGATCTTGCTGGCCAGGGTAGTTGACTTACACCTTCTAGAGCACGTTGGGTGGCACGGGATAGATGCGGACGTGCATTGTCCTGTTGGAACAGCAAGTTCCCTTGCCGTTCTAGGAATGGTAGAACGGTGGGTTCGATGACGGTTTGGATGTACCGTGCACTATTCAGTGTCCCCTCGACAATCACCAGAGGTATACGGCCAGTGTAGGAGATCGCTCCCCACACCATGATGCTGGGTGTTGGCCCTGTGTGCCTCGGTCTTATGCAGTCCTGATTGTGGCGCTCACCTGCACGGTGCCAAACACGCATACGATCATCATTGGCACCAAGGCAGAAGCGAATCTCATCGCTGAAGACGACACGTCTCCATTCGACCCTCTATTCACGCCTGTCGCGACACCACTGGAGGCGGGCTCCCCGATGTTGGGGCGTGAGCGGAAGACGGCCTAACGGTGTGCGGGACCGTAGACCAGCTTCATGGAGACGGTTGCGAATGGTCCTCGCCGATACCCCAGGAGCAACAGTGTCCCTAATTTGCTGGAAAGTGGCGGTGTGGTCCCCTACGGCACTGCGTTAGATCCTATGGTCTTGGCGTGCATCCGTGCGTCGCTGCGGTCCAGTCCCAGTTCGACGGGCACGTGTACCTTCCGCCGACCACTGGCGACAACATCGATGTACTGTGGAGACTTCACGCCCCACGTGTTGAGCAATTCGGCGGTACGTCCACCCGACCTCCCGCATGCCCACTATACGCCCTCGCTTAAAGTCCGTCAACTGCACATACGGTTCACGTCCACGCTGTCGCGGCATGCTACCAGTGTTAAAGACTGCGATGGAGCTCCTTATGCCACGGCAAACTGGCTGACACTGACGGCGGCGGTGCACAAATGCTGCGCAGCCAGCTCCATTCGACGGCCAACACCGCGGTTCCTGGTGTGTCCGCTGTGCCGTGCGTGTGATCATTGCTTGTACAGCCCTCTCGCAGTGTCCGGAGCAAGTATGGTGGGTCTGACACACCGGTGTCAATGTGTTCTTTTTTCCATTTCCAGGAGTGTATAAACTCCGTTACTCGCTCGTTACACTCGAAGGACAGATGTTGAATGGGCCGAAACGAGCTGCCGCATAACAGCGTAGTTGCCTGCCAACTTCGAAAGAAGGTAGGTGCGGTCCCTAGCGCAACTTATAACATCGTCGAAAATCAGTGCGGACGTGAGAGCTTTGGTACACCCTGTTAAACAAACGGAAAAATGGAGGCGGTACAATTGGAGAGCGATCCACCTTCACCAACATGTGTAAGCAATTCATATATGAATTACAAAACACTAATAATAAAAAATGTTGCATGGCGCGAGATTTTTTTTTATTTTTCCGCCTCTCCCGACACGCTTCATATACCCTGCGCTGCTTGTGCTGCTAGTTAGTTGGTTAGGCATTCCATAGATTTTTTTATTTTGTTTATTTTTTATTTAATTTTTGTTCATTGTATCTGCTCGGGGCGGACGTCGCAAGACACCCGTTTCAGTTCGTCGTTGATCCATTAACTCAGTTTTTTTATTACAGACGGCAGCTAACACATTCCTCCCCCCATGAACCATGGACCTTGCCGTTGGTGGGGAGGCTTGCGTGCCTCAGCGATACAGATGGCCGTACCGTAGGTGCAACCACAACGGAGGGGTATCTGTTGAGAGGCCAGACAAACGTGTGGTTCCTGAAGAGGGGCAGCAGCCTTTTCAGTAGTTGCAGGGGCAACAGTCTGGATGATTGACTGATCTGGCCTTGCAACTTTAACCAAAACGGCCTTGCTGTGCTGGTACTGCGAACGGCTGAAAGCAAGTGGAAAGTACAGCCGTAATTTTTCCCGAGGACATGCAGATTTACTGTATGATTAAATGATGATGGCATCCTCTTGGGTAAAATATTTCGGAGGTAAAATAGTCCCCCATTCGGATCTCCGGGCGGGGACTACTCAGGAGGATGTCGTTATCAGGAGAAAGAAAACTGGCGTTCTACGGATCGGAGCGTGGAATGTCAGACCCATTAATCGCGCAGGTAGGTTAGAAAATTTAAAAAGGGAAATGGATAGGTTAAAGTTAGATATAGTGGGAATTAGTGAAGTTCGGTGGCAGGAGGAACAAGACTTCTGGTCAGGTGACTACAGGGTTATAAACACAAAATCAAATAGGGGTAATGCAGGAGTAGGTTTAATAATGTATAGGAAAATAGGAATGCGGGTAAGCTACTACAAACAGCATAGTGAACTCATTATTGTGGCCAAGATAGATTCGAAGCCCACACCTACTACAGTAGTACAAGTTTATATGCCAACTAGCTCTGCAGATGATGAAGAAATTGAAGAAATGTACGATGAAATAAAAGAAATTATTCAGATAGTGAAGGGAGACGAAAATTTAATAGTAATGGGTGACTGGAATTCGAGTGTAGGAAAAGGGAGAGAAGGAAACATAGTAGGTGAATATGGATTGGGGCTAAGAAATGAAAGAGGAAGCCGCCTAGTAGAATTTTGCACAGAGCACAACTCAATCATAGCTAACACTTGATTTAAGAATCATGAAATAAGGTTGTATACGTGGAAGAACCCTGGAGATACTAAAAGGTATCAGATAGATTATATAATGTTAAGACAGAGATTTAGGAACCAGGTTTTAAGTTGTAAGACATTTCCAGGGGCAGATGTGGACTCTGACCACAATCTGTTGGTTATGACCTGTAGATTAAAACTGAAGAAACTGCAAAAATGTGGGAAATTAAGGAGATGGGACCCGGATAAACTGAAAGAACCAGAGGCTGTAAAGAGTTTCAGGGTGAGCATAAGGGAACAATTGACAGGAATAGGGGAAAGAAATACAGTAGAAGAAGAATGGGTAGCTCTGAGGGATGTAGTAGTGAAGGCAGCAGAGGATAAAGTAGGTACAAAGACGAGGGCTGCTAGAAATCCTTGGGTAACAGAAGAAATATTGAATTTAATTGATGAAAGGAGAAAATACAAAAATGCACTAAATGAAGCAGCCAAAAAGGAATACAAACGTCTCAAAAATGAGATCGACAGGAAGTGCAAAATGGCTAATCAGGGATGGCTAGAGGACAAATGTAAGGATGTAGAAGCTTATCTCACTAGGGGTAAGATAGATACTGCCTACAGGAAAATGAAAGAGACCTTTGGAGAGAAGAGAACCACGTGTATGAATATCAAGAGCTCAGATGGCAGCCCAGTTCTAAGCAAAGAAGGGAAGGCAGAAAGGTGGAAGGAGTATATAGAAGGTTTATACAAGGGCGATGTACTTGAGGACAATATTATGGAAATGGAAGAGGATGTAGATGAAGACGAAATGGGAGATACGATACTGCGTGAAGAGTTTGACAGAGCACTGAAAGACCTGAGTCGAAACAAGGCCCCCGGAGTAGACAACATTCCATTAGTACTACTGACGGCCTTCGGACAACCAGTCCTGACAAAACTCTACCAGCTGGTGAGCAAGATGTATGAGACAGGCGAAATACCCTCAGACTTCAAGAAGAATATAATAATTCCAATCCCAAAGAAAGCAGGTGCTGACAGATGTGAAAATTACCGAACTATCAGTTTAATAAGCCACGGCTGCAAAATACTAACGCGAATTCTTTACAGACGAATGGAAAAACTGGTAGATGCAGACCTCGGGGAGAATCAGTTTGGATTCCGTCGAAATGTCGGAACACGTGAGGCAATACTGACCTTACGACTTATCTTAGAAGAAAGATTAAGAAAAGGCAAACCTACGTTTCTAGCATTTGTAGACTGAGAGAAAGCTTTTGATAATGTTGACTGGAATACTCTTTTTCAAATTCTAAAGGTGGCAGGGGTAAAATACAGGGAGCGAAAGGCTATTTATAATTTGTACAGAAACCAGATGGCAGTCATAAGAGTCGAGGGGCATGAAAGGGAAGCAGTGGTTGGGAAAGGAGTGAGACAGGGTTGTAGCCTCTCCCCGATGTTATTCAATCTGTATATTGAGCAAGCAGTAAAGGAAACAAAAGAAAAATTTGGAGTAGGTATTAAAATTCATGGAGACGAAGTAAAAACTTTGAGGTTCGCCGATGACATTGTAATTCTGTCAGAGACGGCAAAGGACTTGGAAGAGCAGTTGAACGGAATGGACAGTGTCTTGAAAGGAGGATATAAGATGAACATTAACAAAAGCAAAACGAGGATAATGGAATGTAGTCAAATTAAATCGGGTGATGCTGAGGGAATTAGATTAGGAAATGAGACACTTAAAGTAGTAAAGGAGTTTTGCTATTTAGGAAGTAAAATAACTGATGATGGTCGAAGTAGAGAGAATATAAAGTGCAGACTGGCAATGGCAAGGAAAGCGTTTCTGAAGAAGAGAAATTTGTTAACATCGAATATAGATTTATGTATCAGGAAGTCGTTTCTGAAAGTATTTGTTTGGAGTGTAGCCATGTATGGAAGTGAAACATGGACGATAACTAGTTTGGACAAGAAGAGAATAGAAGCTTTCGAAATGTGGTGCTACAGAAGAATACTGAAGATAAGGTGAATAGAGCACGTAACTAATGAGGAGGTATTGAATAGGATTGGGGAGAAGAGAAGTTTGTGGCACAACTTGACTAGAAGAAGGGATCCGTTGGTAGGACATGTTTTGAGGCATCAAGGGATCACAAATTTAGCATTGGAGGGCAGCGTGGGGGGTAAAAATCGTAGAGGGGGACCGAGAGATGAGTACACTAAGCAGATTCAGAGGGATGTAGGTTGCAGTATGTACTGGGAGATGAAGCAGCTTGCACAGGATGGAGTAGCATGGAGAGCTGCATCAAGCCAGTCTCAGGACTGAAGACAACAACAAACAACCTTATTATTATCATTCTTTATTAATTTACTTACCTTATTAACCATCCTATCCCTATCAATTGAGATATGGAAAAATACAAACGAAAATAATAACATCCGCTAGGATTCTCCGATTCCCAGCCAGTTAGTTACCTTAGCTTTTCCGCTATCGCCGCTGTCGGCGAAAAGCGTTTACCATGTGGGTACAGGAGCGACAATTGTAAAAGTTTCTTTCCTCGATTTTTGGAAAAGTTTGCGTTTGCGGACCCCATACCTGATGATGAAAAATGCTCTATTTACAATTATCTATCGATCGCTCTAATTCTGAGTCCGTTGCTCGTCAAAACCTTTAGGGTTGATTTTCTCAAAATTGCGGGGGTGTTGACCCAAAATATCTTGGAGTATTTCATTTTAGGTTCTACACAAGCAACCTGCCAAATTTGAGCCGAATCGGTTGGCCGTGTATGAGGCCTTCCCCTTGTTAGCCAGGATCGGCGACTACCTGCCCGCGCCTATCATCCGTCCCATACATGTCCGTCCTGCACACACATAATTGTGGTGCAGTAGATACATTCTACTTTACCACACTCGTCTCTAAAATAACCCCTGTTCAAGACGGTGGAAATACGAGGGTCTCTAGAATTTACCCCGAAATTCTCGAGACACTACAATGCCTTCCAGAATGCTGGAAGTTAGCAAAGTATAATTATTAAATTGTCATTACTTCAACACCCCCATCAATTTAATACTTTCCTTAACTACCCGTAAAATTCACTATCCCCAGCTTTTGACATATTTTACCAAAAGCAACTAGGACTGGACATTTCAGTAAACTGCCATTTGTTCCTCGGAGCTAATGTATTGAACATTTAGATGGCCTCGCCCTGTATAAAGACCAACAGCCGTTCTATCACATTTCGTTGTCTCTGATGAACCCTCACCGTCGAGGACAACATACTGCGTACTATTATTCAAGAAGTTTTCGAGCCATTCACATTTCTGTGAACTTATTCGAAATGCTCGTAGTTTCTTTAACAATCTGCAATGGGGCACGATGTCAAATTCTTTCCGGAAATCTAGAAATATGGAATCTGCCTGTTGCCCATCATACATAGTTCTCAGTATGTCACGTGAGGAGAATGTGTACAGGGAGTCTGCAGCAGTCAGAAGTTTGGGATATTGGTCTCTAATTTTACGGGTCCGTTTCTTTACCTCTCTATATACTGGAGTCATCTGCGCTTTTTTTCCAGTCGCTTGAAACTTTACGCTGGGCGAGGGATTTACGACAAATGCAGGTAAGGGACCAATGACGTATAACACTCCTTGTAAAATCCAAAACCTATAACAATATTAATATACAGAAGAAAACGCTGCGATCTTATGCACCATCCTAATAGCTTGCGATCTCAGAATTTGCGGCGTGAGGCACCGTCACACGTCGCGAGGGCCAGGGTGACCACTCTCCCTTGGAAAAAAGCACTTGCATTAACGTGCCTGTATACTAGACTTGCAGTCATTACGACACTCGCTTTCTAAGTGGCGCACACATTCCTCCAGTATCAGGGTTATCCCCTGCTAGTTAGACAGCCAGCTATACACGCCAGCTCCTATCTAGCTCCGCTCCACCTGTCCGTCAAAACAGTGCGCATATAGCCGCGCCAGTCTCTCGTACTCTGCGCGATAAAATTTAACATTTCTTCTTTTAAAATATGTAAAATTAAATCAATACGTTTTTCAGTTTACTGCAAATATTACTTTTTGAAGCACTGTAATCATTTTCTTTCTTTATCTACAAATAGTGGGGATAATATGAAAAATGTTCTCAAACATAATTTTGAATGTCGAGTGTTGAGTATATACGAAATTTGGAAGGCTTCCTAACACCAAACGCTGACTGGAAGTATCTTGTATGATGAGGGGCCCTGTAGTCTGCAGGTTGACAGAAACTGTTCCGTCAGTGGAGGCGCGCTTATTTGGTAAAACATCCACACCACGTCTCCGTGCGACTTATCGCCAGCCACGGGTGGGTCTTGAACCTGTCCTGGAGAGTGGTGGCGTGTTTCAGCCCGAATTAATGGAGTGCTCTGTTAGTTCAGAGACAGGTCTCCGTGCCGGCGCTGACGCACGGCGTGGTAGGAGGTCCGCAAAACCTCAGGCGTGGTGGGGATGTTTTGGACTTTGCGAGGGAAATAAGGAATCAACTTTTACATTAGTATGGCCAGTGTAGCGGGCTGTGTGTAGCCTTCTTATCTTGAGAATCTGCAACTCTATTGGAATACTTCTGCAGAACTGATATTTTTCATGTTCATTAGTGAATGACGGCGCTGCTGTTATTACGCAGTTTAATCTTAGTGATTCAGCTCATATAATGTGAGTTACTTTTTCGTTGTTTAATGAAGCTGTTTAATTAAACAGTAATAAAGTACCCAATATCAATCTGGAAATATCCACCAGGCTGTGGCTAAGCCATGTCTCTACAAAATCCTTTCTTCCAGGAGAGCCAGTTCTGCAACGCTCGCAGAAGAGCTTCGGTGAAGTTAGGAAGGTAGGAGACGGGGTACTGGCACAATTGAAGCTGTGAGGACTGGTAGTGAGTCGTGCTTGGGTAGCTCAGACGGCAGAGAACGCCGTGAGACAAATATCCCGAGTTCGAGTCTCGGTCGAGCACACAGTTTTAATCTGCCAGGAAGCGCCAGTAATAAAGTAAACTTTCATTACATCAGATTGTTGCTGCTTACAAGTGTTACTCCATAGTAATGGCCCATACGAAGGAATGAACACCGCAGCTGCAACAAATCCCAGCCACCAGGTTATTCGATGAAAGCTGCCTCGTTGTGGGATTGTGGTTCTGGCTCGGAACCTGGGTCATTTTCTTGCAGGTATCGCCAGTTTTTCTCATCCAGATCGCTGCCCGAGTCAGAATGTGTGGCATGAGACCAGCCATGCGTAGCGGTCCAGATATGAGATGCACACAGACGTATATCTCATTAAGGATATTATGAGTGCAGTTACCATCTTAGTTTGGTCGCGGTACGTGGTAGTGGCTGAGTGAAGTAGGCAAAATCCGCGAAATATGGAGCAATAAATACTCTTCGGTAATACTAAATAACATGCACTGAAGCGCCAAACAGACTGGTATAGGCATGCGTATTCAAATACAGGCTGAATACGGCGCTGCGTTGGCAACGGCAATATAAGAGAACAGGTGTCACGCTCAGTTGTTAGATCGGTTACTACTGCTACAATGACAGGTTATCAAGATTTAAGTGAGTTTGAACGTGATGTTATAGTAGGCGCACGAGCTATGGGACACAGCATCTCCAAAGTAGCGACGAAGTGAGGATGTATGTGTAGTGAACCGTGAATATCAGGAATCCGGTAAAATATCAAGTCTCCCACATCACTGCGACCGAATCATTTAACGAAACATCATCGATATGGGCTTTCGGAGCTGAAAGCCCACTCGTGTATCCTTGATGACTGCACGACACAAAGCTTTACGCCTGCACTAGGCCCTTCAACACCGATATTGGACTACTGGTGACTGGAAATATGTTGCCTGGTCGGACGAGTCTCGTACGAAAGAACAGACACCATTGCTGACCTGAGGCCGTCTAGAACGAAATTACGATTGTATTAATACCTTGAGCTGCTGACGGGCGTTGACGTATAGCAACGGGGACTGGTGAAAATGTGTGTCCGACCGGGATAGAGCGTCCTTCATGTAAGCAGGAGATCCCGGGTTCGAGTCCCGGTCGGGGCACACATTTTCACCTGTGCTCGTTTATATATATCAAAGCCCATCAGCAGCTGAAGGTGTTAATGTAATTCTAACCTCAGACATTAGTCGAGCCATGCCACGTCGAGTTGCGGTACTTCCGTGTACTCACGGGGGCTTTACACGATGTTAGGGAGGTGTCCCAGTTTCTTTGGCTCTTCAGTATATATGACTTAAGAGCATTGCCATATATGTAAAAGTGTTTTGATTGTATCACTTATGATGCAATTTAGTGGTGATAGAGTCTTCAACGTGTTTCATCAGTACTGTGGTGGCCTGAGGTGAGTGATTGTGGTTGGCAGATACCTCAGTGTACTGTGGGATGTAGAACACTTAGTTCTCTCAGAAAAGGCTATATTCTCTATTACCTTTGAACTTTACCGCATTACTTAATATACACGCTTATACAATCCTCTCCCTGTTGCATCCATACTGGCATTAACGTTGCGTTACGCGACATATTTAACAGCAGTAATACTCTCTTAAAATAATGCTATTTAAATGAAGCTCGAAATGCGAGGAAGCTGCCTTATGTCATTAGGCATGTACTTTTCATTGCATATATGTAATATATTGTTTTCATAATATTTTCTTACAGACTATATTTGCAGTTACTGACGGAAACGCGCAAAATCGTGAAAAGCATTATACATATGAAGAAAAAGCGAAATGCTTATGCGAGATCACTGTAGAGAATCGTTCGGTTACTCATTTGTTTGTTACGAGTGGTTTTACCTCGTAGTATATCTGGATTTTTTTTTCTTTGTGACTCTGTTGATTGTCGGCAAACTGCAATTAACGAAAACGCACTGGAACATTAAAAACTGATATATTTATTAAAGTTTGAATAATGAAACTGGGCAAGCATCGTATGGCGTCTGTCAAATGAAACAATAAACGCATTTTCATATGTACGGTAAAGTTCGTAAATCACAGAGTATGTAGCTTTTCCTAAGAGTATTTGTTGCTCAGTATTTCGCGAATTTCTGTTCGCCACACTTATCCACTGTCACGCACCAAGACAGAAGTCCCTTACTATCTTACTAACAGCGCGAGACCAAGCGATAGCTACGAACATAACAACGAGTCGGTGGCAGTCCGTCATGCAGGAAAGTATGTAAGTAAAAGAAAGAAAAGAAAAGAAAAAAGAAACATTCCTACGGCCTACGCAGACCATTGTTTCCCAATCGCGGTAGATGGCGCTGTAATTGACAAATATCCACTGTGCCTGTTTTTGCATTTAAGACACAAATCATTTGATTCTACGTTTCATTTACGATGTAAATGTAAACCTTTCTGTTCAAAAGGTACATACTGATCTTCAGAAATTGCTTGAGTGTGTTGTAAATTTGTACGGGGCAAATAAAAGACATTTCTAGCAAATAAGCTACTTGTATGGTAACGTAGTTTTCTGTTTCCTACGGGGTTGGCTGTGATAAGTGCCCAAACCACGTGAATGCTTCGCCGGGCGTTGTGGCCGAGCGGTTCTAGGCGCTTCATTCTGGAACCGCGCGATCGCTACTATCGCAGGTTCCAATCCTGAGTTCTGAGTTCTAGGGCACTGATGACCTCAGATGTTAAGCCTCATAGTGCTCAGAGCCATTTGAACCATTTGAAGCTGAATGCTTCACTTCGGTCGCCTCCCTCGAACCCCGCCAACAGGGTGACCGGTTTAGATGTGCGTTCCCGCCCAACCGCTGTAAATCTCACGCTGGCCGCTACGCGGAACACAAGCCACAACCACTCTAATATGTTAAAATGCCCAGAAGGTGATAATGACAGGCTCACCTGCCATGGATACTCAACGAAATCAAGCATTCCAATGGTGAGCGGCATGGGTGCTCAGCGATAGTAAGCATCCCGATGGGAACAAAATAGTATTACCTCAAAATCTTGTTACTGGATCACGTTAAACGTCGATTCTAAGCAGACACTGGAACCGGTAACCACGATACACTCTACAGTCCAATTTGGAAGAGTCAAGTAGGTATCCCACTGCTGTCCAGGACGCCTCCAGACGCACTTTCGCTCAGTTCGAAGCGGGACTCAAGAATGAAGACAGCTCTACCCCAGCCAATGAGATTCCAGGCCGAAGGCGTTTGTGGAAACCTCATGGACAGTGGTGGTATACCGCCATACGACCCGACAACCAGGAGTCATGCTCCGGGGTGCCATTACTTTTCACAGTAAGGCCTCTTTGGTTGACAGCCGCGACACCCTTACAGCACTGCAGTGGTACGTCCAAGACATTGCACGTGTTGTTTTTTTTTTTTTTTTTTTTTTTTGTTCTTCATGAGTAGCCATTCTGGTCTGACACTTCAGAAAGACAATGCCTGTCAGCACACGGCGAGAGTTTCTACTGCTTGTCTTCGTCCTTGCCAAACCATACCTCGGCCGGCAAGGTTGCCTGGTCTCTCTCCAACTGAGAACGTTCGGAGCATTATGGGCAGCACCTCATCTGCATGGATACTCTGCAAATTACATTGAAGTGCCTGGCAGAGGGATCATCGAACCACCTTCACAATCCTCTATTATTCCAAACTCGTAAACCTTGCGAAACAACGAACACATATATCTTTTCGTACGAGCTCTGATTTACCTTATCGTGGTGATCGTTTCTCCCTATGTAGTCAGTGTCAACAATATATTTTCGCATTCGGAGTAGAAAGTTGGTGAATTTCATGACAAGATTCCGTCGGAACGAAAAACGGCTTTCTTTTAATGATGTCCAGCCCAAATCCTGTATCATTTCTGTGGCACTCTCTCCCATATTTCGCGATAATACAATACGTGCTGCCCTTCTTTGAACTTTTTCGATGTACTCAGTCAGTCGTATCTGGTAAGGAACCCACACCACGCAGCAGTATTCTAAAAGAGGACGGATAAACGTAGTGTAGTCAGTCTCGTTAGTAGATCTGTTACATTTTCTAAGTGTCCTACCAATAAAACGGAGTCTTTGGTTAGCCGTTCACACAACATTTTCTTTGTGTTCCTTCCAATTTTTGGTTGTTCGTAATTGTAATTCCTAGGCATTTAGTTGAATCTACGGCCTTCATATTTGACTGATTTATCGTGTAACCGAAGTTTAACGGATTCCTTTCAGCACTCAAATGGATGACCTCACGCTTTTCGTTATTTAGGGTCAATTGCCAATTTTCGCACTATACAGATATATTTTCTAAATCGTGTTGTAATTTGTTTTGCTCTTCTCACGACTTTACTAGTCGATAAACGACAGGTTCGTCTGCAAACAATCTATGACAGCTACTCAGATTGTCTTCCAAATCGTTTATAAATATAAGGAACAGAAAAGGGCCTATAACACTACCTTTGGAACGCCAGAAGTCACTTCTGTTTTACTCGATGGTTTTCCATCGATTGCTACGAACTGTGACTTCTCTGACATCAAATCACAAATCCAGTCACAAAACTGAGACGATATTCCAAAGCACGCAATTTCACTAAAAGCCGCTCATGTGGTACAGTGTCAAAAGCCTTCTGTATATCCAGAAATACGGAATCGATCTGAAATCACTTGTCAATAGCAGTCAACACTTCACATGTTACATAAGAACGATCTTCACTAAATCCATGTTCACTGTGTGTCAATAGATCGTTTTCTTCGATGTAATTCATAATGTTATCCTACTACATTTCTTGAATATTGGTGTGACCTGTGCAACTTTCCAGTCTTTGGGTACGGATCTTTCGTCGGGATTTCGCCGATCTAACGCGTCAGTTCGACAGAATTTTGGCACGATATACCTCAGGAGAACATCCAACAACTGTACTTAATAATGCCGAATCGAATAAATACCTGAATAAGCACCAGATGTGGATCAACGCGTTACTTACTTGCTCGATTTCTGAAGCACTTTCTGTTGGATAAATCATCCACATTGTTCTGTACATGTACTACACATTGACGGATTTTCGTCTCATTCGCGTTATTCTTTCATGGCCTATAGTTTTTATGTGTGTTATAACGTATATCCATACTCCCAGAATGACTAGGAAGATGCGTCATAAATATGGTGAAAATACTGTTTAATTATTTGCAGTATCCTTAATATGGGACAACCAATAATAATTAGTCTACAACAGATTGCTGTTCAAAAAGGACTTTCATCTCTTTTTTGCAAAGCATTTGCAGAAGAGAACGCTTCTGCTCATATAGTGTGTTTACCTTTAATCAGTTTCAATAGATGGTTCAAATTGCTCTGAGCCCTATGGGACTTAACATCTGAAGTCATCAGTCCCCTAGACCTGGAACTACTTAAGCCTAACTAACCTAAGGACATCACACACATCCATGCCCGAGGCAGGATTCGAACCTGCGACCGTAGCAGCAGCGCATTCCCGGGCTGAAGCGCCTAGAACCGCTCGGCCACAGCGTCCGGCAAATTCCAATAGATCATCGAACATTGAGAACAGCTGAAATCTCTCAAATTGAATGAAGCTCCATGGCTCGGCCGATCCCTTAACACGGTGCATGGTATTTGCGGCAGTTCTGTTAACTATAATCCATCGTCCATCGCACGAACAAAAAGCCCTGCCCAGTAGTTGGAAGAAATCACAGATCGCACCCGTTTACAAGAAGGGCAGTACACGTGATCCTCAAAACATCCGTCCGGTATCCTTGATATCGATTTGTTATAGAATCTTCGAATATATTCTAAATTAAAAAATAACGAGGTATCTCTGACAGAATGACCTCCCCATGGCAACCTGTATGATTTCCGAAAACAATGATCACGTGAAACCCAACTCGCTATTTTCTCAGATGACTGCTAAAAGTAATGGACGAAAGCAGATAAATGCAGTATTTTTCGATTTTCGAAAAGTATTTGATTCAGTACCACTGCTATACTATTGTCAAAAGTAAGGCACTATGAGGAATCAATGAAAATTTGCGTCAGTTGAGGATATTTGATAAGGAGAATGTAGCTTGTAATCTTGGATGAAGAGTCATCATTAAGTATCAAAGTAACTTAGATTGTGCCCCAGGGAAGTGTCTTGGAAGCCTTGCTGTTGATATTGTGCAGGGAAATGCTAAAGTCCGTATTATTTCAAAAGTCAATATTTCACGGAATAATGCAGGTAGTGAGACCCGCACGCGGTAGCCGAGTTGTCTTGGGCGCCTTGCCACGGTTCGCACGGCTCCCCTCGGAGGTTCGAGCCCTTCCTCGGGCACGGGTGTGTGTTTTGTCCGTAATGTAAGTCAGTTTATGTTAGGGACCGATGGTCTCAGCTGTTTGGTCCCACAGGAACTTACCACAAATTTCCCAAATTTAGGTTTTTACTGAAACTAAAGGAAGTGCAAATGACAAATAATCCTGAGTTAACAACGAGCATCAAAACCGTTATAGGGATTAGTGAACACAGGGTTGTCGTAGCGAGACTGTATATTGTAATCCCGAAATCCTCGAAAAACAAACAAAAAGTATACCTAATCAAAAATGCTGATAAAAATTCACTTGACGCCTTCCTGAGAGACTCATTCCAAATTAATAATATAAGTGTAGACCAGAAGTCGTTTGCATTCAAAAAATAGTATCGGCAGCAATTGAGAGATTTTATACGAAATAAACTAACAAACGGCGGAGCTGATCCTCCGTGGTACACAAAACGGGTTAGAACACTGTTGCAGAAAGAACTAAACAAACATGCCAAATTTAAACAGACGCAAAATCCCTAAGATTGCGCTAAATTCCGGGCTTCTCTAAAGGATAGCCAGAGTTCAATGCGAGATGCCTATAACAGTTTCCAGGACGAAACTTTGTCTCGAAACCTGGCAGACAAATCCAAGATATTCTGGTCGTATATGAAGTATGCTAGTGGCAATTTACAATCAATGCCTCCTCTGCGCTATAACACTGGAGATACTATCGAAGACAGAGCTACCGAAGTAGAGTTACTAAACGCAGCCTTCCGAAATGCCTTCACAAAAGAAGAAGTAGTAAATGTTCCAGAATTCGAATCGAGAACAGCTGCCAACGAGAGCAACGTAGAAGTAAATCCTTGGAGTAGTGAAGCAACTCAAATCACTTAGTAAAAGCAAGTCTTCTGCCCCAGACTGTATAAAAATTAGGTTCCTTTCCGAGTATGCTGATGCATTAGCTCCATGCTTAACAATCATATACAACCGTCCGCTCAACGTGAGATCTGTACCCCAATACTGGAAGGTTGCACAGGTCACACCAATATACAAGAAAGGTAGTAGGAGTAATCCACTAACTTGCAGGACCATATCGTTAACGTCGATATGCAGCAGGACTTTAGAACATATATTGTGTTCGAACATTACGAATTACCTCGAAGGAAACGGTCTATTGACACGCAGTCAACATGGGTTTAGTAAAGATCGTTCCTGTGAAACACAACTAGCTCTTGTTGAGTGCTATTGACAAGGGATTTGAGATCGATTCCGTATTTCCGGAAGGCCTTTGACACTGTACTGCACAAGCGGCTCGTAGTGAAAATGCGTGATTATGGAATATCGTCTCAGTTTTGTGACTGGATTGGCCATTTCCTGTCACGGAGGTCACAATTCTTAGTAATTGACGGAACGTCATCGAGTAAAGCAAAAGTGATTTCCGGCGTTCCCCAAGGTAGTGCTATAGGCCCTTTTCTGTTCCTTATCCATATAAACGATTTGGGAGACAATCTGAGCAGCTGTCTTCGGTTGTTTGCAGATGACGCTTCCGTTTATCGACTAATAAAGCCATCAAAAGATCAAATTTAAATTACTCTGAGCACTATGGGACTCAACTGCTGCGGTCACTAGTCCCCTAGAACTTAGAACTACTTAAACCTAACTAACCTAAGGACATCACACACAGGATTAGAACCTGCGACAGTAGCAGTCGCACGGTTCCGGACTGCGCGCCTAGATCAAAAGATCAAAATAAACTGCAAAATGATTTAGAAAAGATATCTGATTGTGCGAAAAGTGGCAGCTGACCCTAAATAACGAAAAGTGTGAGATCATCCACAAGAGTACTAAAAGGAACTCTTTAAACTTCGGTTACACGATAAATAGGTCTAATCGAAAAGCCGTAAATTCAACTATATATCTAGGTATTACAATTACGAACAAGTTAAATTGGACAGAACACATAGAAAATGTTGTGGGAAAGGCTCACCAAAGGCTGCGTTTTATTTTCAGGACACTTAGTAGGTCGGTTATATTTTCTAAGGAGACTGCCTACACTACACTTGTCCGTCCTCTTTTAGAATACTGCTGGGCGGTATGGGATACCTACCAGATAGGACTGACGGAGTACATCGAAAAAGTTCAAAGAAAGGCAGCACATTTTGTTTTATCGCGAAATATGGGAGAGAGTGTCACCGAAATGATACCGGATGTGGGTTAGGCATCATTTAAGGCGTTTTTCGTAGTGACGGAATCTTCTCACGAAATTCCAATCACCAACTTTCTCCTCCGGGTGCGAAAATGTTTTGTTGACACCGAACTATATAGGGAGGCACGATCACCACCATAAAATAAGGGAAATCAGAGCTCGTACGGAAAGATACAGGTTTTCATTCTTTCCCCGCGCTATACGAAATTGGAATAATAGAGAATTGTGAAGGTGTTTCTATGAACCCTCTGCCAGGCACTTAAATGTAATTTGCAGAGTATCCATGTAGATGTAGATGTAGATGTACACCAACAGATGGCTCTTTATATGATACAAAAGCAATATTTAGCATAGCAATGGAGTTTTGAAGATGTTACTTATAACAAATGCTCAGTATGTCGGCCGTCATTCACCCACAGTGCCTGTAGTCAGGCGACAACGTTGTGAAATGCTCTGTACAACACACCAGTAGGTATGGTGAAAAACTGCCGTCGAGTGTTGTCTTTTAGGATCGTTAATGCGGTCGGACGATCGCGGGTAACTTCAGACCTCAGCTAAGCCCACAGCCAATAATCACACGTACTGAGGTCTGGGGAGCCGGGAGTGGCTGCTCAGCTCGTGATCCTCACTAAATAATGTGCGCGAGACATCTTGCACACGTGTAGCAGTGCGGAGTGGGGCGCCGTCCTGGATAAAAGTCGTACCTTTCGGAGAGTGTTTATTAGCCAGACATGGGACGATGCGATTTAGTAACATCGACCTACCTCGCACCCGCCACGCTGACAGTTTGCCAAGTTGCCCGTCTGTTGCCCTAGTTTTACTGTCTTTTTACATTTCAATAAAAGCCGATGCCATTTCAGGCATTTGTTTCACTTTTTACCACTCGACCGAAATTGTTGTGTGAATTAGGCTACAGGAAAGTTAAGGAGGTATTCGGGAAACAAAGAGAAGCAGCTGTACGAATATAAAGATCTCAGATGGAGAACCAGTCTTCAGCAAAGATGGGAAAGGTGGGAGGTCGAAGGAGTATGTAGAGGGTCTATACAAAGTGTGGGGCAGCTGGTTAACAGTAGTCATTGTAATCACTCACGTTTTGTTGTTGTTGTTTTGGTCTTCAGTCCTGAGACTGGTTTGATGCAGCTCTCCATGCTACTCTATCCTGTGCAAGCTGCTTCATCTCCCAGCACCTACCCCAACCTACATCCTTCTGAATCTGCTTAGTGTAGTCATCTCTTGGTCTCCCTCTACGATTTTTACCCTCCACACTGCCCTCCAGTACTAAATTGGTGATTCCTTGATGCCTCAGAACATGTCCTACCAACCGATTCCTACTTCTAGTCAAGTTGTGCCACAAACTCCTCTTCTCCCCAATTCTATTCAATACATTCTCATTAGATATGTGATCCACCCAACTAATCTTCAGCATCTTTGTATAGCACCACATTGCGAAAGCTTCTATTCTCTTCTTGTCCAAACTATTTATCGTCCACGTACTCCATACAAATACTTCTAAATCTATACTCGGTTTTAACAAATTTCTCTTCTTCAGAAACGCTTTCCTTGCCATTCTCGGTCTATATTTTATATCCTCTCTACTTAGAACATCATCAGTTATTTTTTTCCCCAAATAGCAAAACTCCTTTACTACATTAAACGTCTCATTTCCTAATCCAATTCCCTCAGCATCACAGGCCTTAATTCGACTACATTCCATTATCCTCGTTTTGCTTTTGTTGATGTTCATCTTATATCCTCCTTTCAAGACACTGTCCATTCCGTTCAACTGCTCTTCCAAGTCCTTTGCTGTCTCTGAGGTTCGCGAATGACATTGTAACTCTGTCAAAGTTTTTATTTCTTCTCCATGAATTTTAATACCTACTCCGAATTTATATTTGGTTTTCTTTACTACTTGCTCAATATACAGATTCAACAGCATCGGGGAGAGGCTACAATCCCGTCTCAATCCCTTTCCAACCACTGCTTCTCTTTCGTGCCCCTTGACTCTTATAACTGCCATCTGGTTTCTGTTAAAATTGAAAATAGACTTTCGCTCCCTGTATTTTACCCCTGCCACCTTCAGAATTTGAAAGAGAGTATTCCAGTCAACACTGTCAAAAGCTTTCTCTAAGTCTACAAATGCTAGGAATGTAGGTTTGCCTTTCCTTAATCTTTCTTCTAAGATAAGCCGTAGGGTCAGTATTGCCTCACGTGTTACAGCATTTCTACGGAATCCAAACTGATCTTTCTTGAGTTCGGCTTCTACCAGTTTTTCCATTCTTCTGTTAAGAATTCGTGCTAGTATTTTACAGCTGTGACTTATTAAACTGATAGTTCGGTAATTTTCACATCTGTCAACACTTGCTTCCTTTGGAATTGGAATTATTATATTCTTCTTGAAGTATGAGGGTATTTCGCCTGTCTCATATATCTTACTGACCAGATGGTAGAGTTTTGTCAGGACTGGCTCTCCCAAGGCTGTCAGTAGTTCTAATGGAATGTTGTCCACTCTCGGGTCTTTGTTTCGACTCAGGTCTTTCAGTGCTCTTTCAAACTCTTCATGCAGTATCATATCTCCCATTTCACCTTCATCTACATCCTCTTTCATTTCCATAACATTGTCCTCAATTACATTGCCCTTGTATAGACCCTCTATATACTCCTTCCACCTTTCTGCTTTCCCTTCTTTGCTTAGAACTGGGTTTCCATCTGAGCTCTTGATATCCATGTAAGTGGTTCTCCTTTCTCCTTTCTTCCTGTAGGCAGTATCTATCTTACCCCTAGTGAGATGAGCCCTCTACATTCTTACATTTGTCGTCTAGCCATCCCTGGTTAGCCATTTTGCACTTCCTGCCGATCTCATTTTTGAGACGTTTCTATTCCTTTTTGCCCGCTTCATTTACTGCATTTTTATATTTTCTCCTTTCATCAATTAAATTCAATATTTCTTCTGTTACCCAAACATTTCTAGCATCTCTCGTCTTTTTATCTACCTGATCCTCTGCTGCCTTGACTTCTTCATCCCTCAGAGCTACCCATTCTTCTTCTGCTGTATTTCTTTTCCCCCATTCTTGTCAATTGTGCCCCTATGCTCTCCCTAAAACTCTGTACAATCTCTGGTTTAGTCAGTTTATCCACTGTCCCATCTCCTTAAATTCTCCCCTTTTCGCAGTTTCTTCAGTTTTAATCTGCAATTCATAACCAATAGATTGTGGTCAGAGTCCACATCTACCCCTGAAAATGCCTTACAATTTGTCGGCCTGAGTGGCCGAGCGGTTCTAGGTGCTACAGTCTGGACCCGTTCGCCCGCTACTGTCGCAGTTTCGAATCCTGGCTCGGGCATGGATGTGTGTGATGTCCTTAGGTTAGTTAGGTTTATTTATTTCCGATTTCTAGGGGACTGATGACCTCAGATTTTAAGTCCCATTGTGCTCAGAGCCATTTGAACCTTATTTTTTGTCATTAAAATTTAAAACCTGGTTCCTAAATCTCTGTCTTACCATTATATAATCTATCTGATACCTTCTAGTATCTCTAAGCTTCTTCCATGTATACAATCTTCTTTCATGATTCTTGAACCAAGTTATATTCCCTCATAGGGGGAAATATTTGAAATATTAGAATTATTAGAATTATTTAGAATTTCTGTAAATATTTCTCGCCGTCGTTTACGAGAGCCTGGAAAATTTTGATGGTGACAATGTAGTTCGGAATATTTAAACAATTGTGGCGCTTTTTTATCCCAATTGTGCAAGGAATTCCATCAACATAACTCACCAAGCGTTATTACACTGTTGAAAATCCTTTTCATCAACCTCATAGCACTGTGCGACCACACCTCCAACCACTTCGCGAGGCTGGCCATTTCGCCTATTTCTTCATGCGGAGGCTGCACTACTCCCACTCAGGTCCATGACTGGCTACTGGCAGAGCGGAAGTTGCACTAATCCCTAAACAAAAGCTTCAGCTGGTGGCAAAGTTTCGATATTTGATACCTGAGAAATTCCTGTTGAAGCACATGCTCTCTCTCTCTCTCTCTCTCTCTCTCTCTCTCTCTCAAGCAGTCACGTCATGTAGTGTGCCACTGCCAGGACTGTACGCACCGTTGGTCATTGTTGGTTTAAACCACAAACAAAGCAGCATTTACCTGGTAAACCCCAGGTGTGGATGTCTTGGAAATATTCCCGCACTCTATCAGACTGATTGAGTAATTAATTACATCGGTACCCTTTTTGTGGACAGTTTTTCCTTGCTTCCTATTGGTGGATAATAGAACTGGAATATTTGATGGGATGTTATCCTACAACCTCCCAGCCGGCCGGAGTGACCGAGCGTTTCTAGGCGCTTCAGTCTGGAACCGCGCGACTGCTACGGCCGCAGGTTCGAATCCTGCCTCGAGCATGGATGTGTGTGATGTCCTTAGGTTAGTTAGGTTTAAGTAGTTCTAAGTTCTAGGGGACTGATGTCCTGAGCTGTTAAGTCCCATAGTGCTCACAGCCATTTTTACAACCTCCCAGTATGCAAACCCTACTGTTATTTTTTTCACTTGCCTCCTATCGGTCGATACTAGTACAGTTACGTCATTTGGTAGAAAGTCCATTAAGTTGAAGGTAACTGAAAATTTCGAAGTTCAGTTCAGTTGCACGCTATGTCTATAAACAATCTGTGGAGAGTTTGTACTGGTGCTATAATGAGATGGAGATGGAGGAGAACGAGAAGGAAGGGTCTACTGCCTGATATGATAGAGACAACAGCAAATACCACTGAAAGACAGATCACTGTGACGTATTGAGAAGCACTAAACCTGACACACTTAAACCACCTCCTGATCGTCCACACACAGCGCACCTGTCCCCTAGTAAACCGCCATTGCCAACGCTCAGAGGCCAGAGAAAACTGTAGCAGCCATGGATGTGCGTGTATACCAGAATGCACCATCCAAGCCATGCGCGGAGTCCAGGGATAATTGAGTTGTAGGACTTCGTATTTCATCAATGCGTTCAGGACCAACACTTGGCAGTGATCAATACTGAATTGCTCAATTGGCCATGGAGAATACATGCAACACACGCGATCGAAAAGACAGCTCAACTCGTACTGAGTATCAGTTCGCTATTCAGCTATCCAGAGGGCATAATCGCCGGGAGTTGTCCTGCAGCTGTGCGCAAAAAACGACTAGTCCGCTGGCCTGAACTTTTCTTTGTCTCTACCACTCGCAAGAGCTTTTAGCCAGCAAACCCATTTGTTCTGGCCACAGTCTACCTCTGCCACGTGCTCCTCATGACGAACTTTGTCGTCCTAGGAAACCAGCGACGTATTTATCACTGTAATTACAATCACATAGTTCGATTGCAGCCCCAACCTGATAACATTAAACAGAGATCGAAGTAACAGAAACACCTCCTCCTGAGGACTGTGGCTCTGGAAATATCAATAACCCTCTTATGACTGGGCACCTCCTTATGGCTATCGATGCCTTGAAACTGCAGTCCCCCATGTCAAACCCATATCTCCCTTATGACTGGACACAGCCGTTTTCTTTGTACATGTTGAAACAATAACCACAGTCACTTCACACCCCCAAAACTAGCTTTTTTAAGCCTGCCATTCACACCGCCTACTAAGTACAATACTTCGCCAGTAACTGAATGCTGGTGGCTCCAAGCAATATTCAGTGGAAAACCGCGATGGATCGACATGCCTCATTTGTTTACCTTGCATGTGTGTCTTAGGAAGAGAGGCATAATCGTCTTATGAGCTACCAGATATTAAAAACACTATCGCAAAGACCGTGTTATTGTAACCCCGCATAAAAATCGGTCTTCGTTCTACAGACACCCAAGTATCAACAACGATATCCATGCTGAAAAGTATACCTTCCTTATAAATCGAGGTATGCTAGTGCTTCTGAATAAAGTAGTCTTCCGCACAAATACCAAGATATTGAACGTGGATAGTGATTGCGGTTTCTGTATTAACAGACCGAAAGTGTAGGTGCACATTGCTAGCGATGTAAGCCCGTAATAAAGTCAACACTATCACCGAATTTAGAAAGTGATGCAGCTAAGAAACATGGTACTAGTCCAATATTTGCAACTGCTTCTTGCAGCTGCTACGTATTTGTCACACTGACAAACAGTATTTGTAGCGTCTTCTATATCGATAGTATGTAGACAGTGTAACAGAAGTTCTGCGATATATCCACGTGGCTATAGGGGAGGTTGATGGTTGATTGAGAATGATCACATACAGTGGATGGTATGTTATATGAGCAATCACTTAAAAATGCATCACTAGATGGACCTCATAAAATATGTATAAAATCCCATGACTTCTCAGGTCTTTAGTGTCAAGCTTTCAGCCAGAAATGCTGTCTGGAATTTAGTACCATTCAGCCACATATTTTGGGTGCATCCTATCGCGTTGTCTTAATGATTACAGCGTCCAGTCCCGGTAGCTGAGTGGTCAGCTCGACAGAATGTCAATCCTAAGCGACCGGGTTCGATTCCCGGCTGGACTGGAGATTTTTTCCGCTCAGGGACTGGATGTTGTGTTGTTCTAACCATCATCATTTCATCCCCCATCGACGCGCAACTCGTCGAAGTGGCGTCAAACCGAAAATGTCGTCCTAACCGCCGTCTGCTTCACGTCTGCTGTGCAGCGAGCTACGTTATTTAAGTATTAACTGTATTTTTCTTACTTGTCACTTCTTTTACCGTGTGTTTTTGCTTTTAGGAAGCTTTAATTGTCGACTGCTATTAATAGTGTTCCATAGATTTTGTGTTAGTTTTGAATACAGTCAGAGAGAGTCCCTTTAGTGAGCCATAGTGCCAGTAGTGCTAGTGTTTGTTTTCAATACAGTCCAGAGACGGGTAGTGCTATTTTCATTGTTTTCTACAAGAAGTGGCTAGCAATCACAGTTTAGTCAATAATCAGCCGCCTTTAGTGAATTAGCAGTCTAGTTAAAAGTTGATTAAGTCTCTTCAGTAAATTAATTCCTTAGGATGGATAGGATATGTGACTGCTGTGTACGGACGCACGAGGAGCTGGCCACTCTTCGCGAACAGCTGAGCGTGTTGATGGCCGCGGTCATCCGTCTTCAGGCTGCTACCTCGGAGTGTAGCGGCAGCGGGGAGTCTGGAGCGTCGCAAGGTACACCCCAGGTGTTACATGCTTCACCCACTGTCCCTGCTGTCAAGATATCTTCTCGGGTACCGGGCGCGGTTGGGCCACCCTCTCCGCAAGGGGAGTGGCGGGTTCAGTGGCGTTCGCGGCGCACGAGGCGGAGGGTCAATGTGGAGGCTGGCCGTGTGGCATCACCCGCTCTGTCTGTGAGTAGACATGTGGCTGCTCCTTCAGCAAGGTCCGAGCAGGCACACGGGGGGAGGGGTTTATTAGTTATTGGGAGCTCCAACGTTAGGGGGATGATGGAGCCCCTTAGGAAAATAGCGGAAAGGTCGGGGAAGAAGGCCAGTGTTCACTCTGTCTGCTTGCCGGGGGGTCTCATCCGAGATGTGAAGGAGGCCCTACCGGCGGCGATAGAGAGCGCTGGGTGCACCTGACTGCAAATTGTTGCTCATGTCGGCACGAATGACTCCTGCCGTCTGGGTTGAGAGGTCATCCTCAGTTCGTACAGGCGGTTGGCGGAATTGGTGAAGGCGGAAAGCATCGCTCGCGGGGTGGAATCTGAGCTAACTATTTGTAGTATCGTTCCCAGAACCGATCGCGGTCCTCTGGTTTGAAGCCGAGAGGAAGGGTTAAACCAGAGGCTCAGACGATTCTGCGGAGAGCTGGGGTGCAAATTTCTTGACCTCCGCTATCGGATGCAGAAATGTAGGGTCCCCCTGAATAGGTCAGGCGTGCACTACAGGCCGGATGCGGCTACAAGGGTAGCGGAGTACGTGTGGAGTGCACATGGGGGTTTTTAGGTTAGAGAATTCCCTCCCTAGGCCCGACAAGACGCCTCCTGAGACGCGGCAAGGTAGGAGTAGGCAAAATGCAACAGGGAATAACAATATTAATGTGCTAATAGTAAACTGCAAGAGCGTCTATAGAAAGGTCCCAGAACTGCTCTCATTAATAAACGGTCACAGCGCCCATATAGTACTAGGGACAGAAAGTTGGCTGAAACCAGACGTAAACAGTAATGAAATCCTAAACTCAGATTGGAATGTATACCGCAGAGACATGCTGGACAGTGAACGGGGAGGCGAGTTTATAGCGATAAGAAGTGCAATAGTATCGAAGGAAATTGACGGAGATCCGAATTGTCAAATGATTTGGGTGAGGGTCAAGGATAGAGCAGGCTCAGACATCGTATGCCCGAGACAGGATTCTAACTTGCGACCGTAGCGGTCTCTCGGCTCCAGACTGTAGCGCCTAGAACCGCACGGCCACTCCGGCCGCCAGCGGCGGACTTAGCGCACAGCATCCCTCAGGGTGCATTTCTATCTGTCACGAAAACATTATCTCTATCTTCGTTATTTTGTACCATCCAATAGAAAGAAACTATGAGCTATAAAAACTTCACTCTGACCCAATAGAGAATTTGATAAGGTGTTACTGTGTTCCTCTCTTCCGATATGTCAAAAACAAGTACCGTCTGTGTGCTATGTGGTGATCCTACTGAAAATATACAGGTACTGCTTGACTGGAGCAGGTAACCAGTGATCGAAGTCGCTTCAGGACCTGCACTGTAGGACCACCATATCCCACAGACTATCAATTAAAATAGAGTGTCATTGGGCCTTTGTTTGATATGTTGCTTTCCGCTGTAACACATCGAAGTAGTATATGTCTGCAGCTTTGTACACCGCCATACTTTTTTTTTGTCCACCATGACTTCAAGGTCTCTGTCAGGTGTTAAACCGACATAAACACATTTCGATCCATTGGCTCTCACAGAAAGCTGGACATTGCATGGAGTAAACTATGATGCTGTTCTCACAGCACACAGGATGGTTGAAATAAGAGAGAGGCGGCGTTTCTTACTGACAAAAATGTGGGAAACATCACAACATGTGGAAACTGGAAGAGTTTGCGGCATTGTGGAGCGTTTCCAAACAGCTATACAGAGGTGATGACCTGTACATTTAATCTCATCTTCAATAGTGATGGGGGTAGCAGACGTCTTGGTGTTCCATTATGATTGAAACAGATATCACGTACATAGCTGCAATATAAGGAATCAGTGCTGGTCATCCCTGGAACGTGTTGCTCTCATAAAGACTCTCTCCCTCTCAAACAGGTGGAGTCGGTCAATCATTATGTGGTAACCAACCATGTACCAGTAGATGGAAAAGATGCCACCGATGCACTGTAATAAGCACCACAGTTGATGGTGCTATCAATTTCAGCAATATTATCAGTTTTTCCATAATGTCAACGCGGACCAGTGACATGGTAGCATGTTTCCCAGGTTCTACATCATCACTAAACTGCCCCCCTCTACTTTGCGAGTACCATTGCGAATGTAGATAGATGACTGGTGCATATGTACAAAAATTATCGTTGAATGGATGTACTGCACAAAGTAGACCAGACAGCATCTCTACTTATGAAGTTAGGTTATCTACATATTTCTAGCAGTTTGATCATACTGCGTAATTAGTATTACGATTGCCCATCTTTCCCTGCGTGGATGTGGGTCACAGACTATTCTTGCATTGATTAGATAAAGTTGGATATTGAAAGGTCTCCTTGCACTGTCTTTGACCAACCCTCCCTAAAAACTGTCTCCTATTTCATTTTCAACTGACTAGAAGTAGGAGGTTATTATACCCATTAAACCCCAGGTCTCGTGAAGGAACAGAGAGAGCTGAATCCGTAACAGGTGTTCAGGGAGACTATTCCACACCAATCGTACTCACAGCGCATCTCCAGATGCAGACATGTGGAAGAGGTTAGCACCCCTTATCGGTGTATGGTAGATATGAAAGTGTTGTGATGATATAACAGATGATCGTAAAGAAGAAATTTGTGCATGATTGAGCTCCAGACGAATGTAGTTTAGAACTGGTAGCACAGTAGATTCATATAAAATATTCCAAATTATTGGTCCTGTGTTTTGCGCCCATACAAGTAAGGTATCAGAAAGAGAGAAATGATCGTGGAACATAAACACATTCCAAGGGCTACATGGTCCTGCATTAAACACGCTATAATGCTAGAGCTGTGCTGCTTGTGACTTCTGAGTCGTGTGGAATACAACGCTGTTAATATTCCAGTGTAATAAAGCGCATGATATACATTCTTCCTGTGACTTTCTTTATGGTGAACTAGGGTGACGCAGTGTAAGGTGATAAAACTACTACCTATCACGCCAAAGAAGGCATTAATTCTTAGTAAAACAAACACTCCAACTTTGTAAACACCTGGTGTCATACACCTCTGTAAAAGTATGAAGGCCAATTACAGTTCAGAAATTGTGATCTTTTCACAACAGTCCCATAAAATGGTCGTCAGCAGGCAAAAATGCATACGAAGGAACAGCGACAGCTTACAAGGAAATAAGCACTACAGGCAGTGCCAGAGAATGTGTAACAGTCCTACAGTTTACCATAGCCCCTTGTAATCTTCCTCTTGCACACAGATGTCATGGTTCGATTTCAGGTTGTATTGCTCATGTGGACGATAATATTGCCATCTCCGCTATTAAGGTGTCTTTATGTAGCGCCATTCTACCACCCTCCTCCAGAATATGCAGTCCTATTGATTTCGCTAGCTTCATATCTCATGGCATTCTTCTCTAATTTTGTATATTTAACTAGTTTTTCGTGATTTTACATATTTTATCGCATTTCCCTCAATTTCAACGTATTTCACATCAGTATCTCGTGATGAAATCGGTAAAATTCGAGAAAAACCTCGTATAATGCGTTATTCAATTTTTCGTCAAAGTTTCCCATAGGTGTGGTCGTAGTGCTGACATCCCATGTACTGTCTGATATACTACATGAATATTGCGTTTATTGTACACCAAACTAATAAAAATCCCAAGACTTGCCCTTTCCCTTATGGTCCACATGCATGAATTTTGGATAGGCCGATCATTAAAAATATAGTAGCAGTCGATTAGTACCTGTATGAGACTCCACTACATCCATCATCTGCGCCAGCCGTTGAAAAACAATTCCGTGTGCTGAAATGATCCATGAGAGAGGCTGTCTGCAGACTCATGTAGTGCAGCTCCCGTGGCTTTAGATATTGACTTGTGTTGTGCAACAAATCGCCTCCTTTGCTTTTTCTAATGTTTAGAATTAGTATTCAGTGTAATAGATAGTCTGAACACAAATCAAATGTGCTAATCAGACCCCTGCTGCAAGTATCGAGTCTCAACATCTGCATCTCTTGTAGATGCCCTGTGACACCGTTTGACGCTGATCCAAATCATCAACCTCCCTTCACTGGATATTTGTCTGCCGGCATTTACTTCTCACCATTCAGAACTTGTAGACTGACCTTAAACCCCTGTCTTCCCTCCATCCTCTGTTAGGACACCACAATATTTAAATTCGTGCTGCTAAAGATCATACCTATTTCGATATAACTTATATTACCAATATTTGTGCAAGACATTTCCAGGGGCAGATTTGGACTCTGGCCACAATCTATTGGTTATGAAATGAAGATCAAAGCTGAAGAAATTGCAAAAAGGAGGGAATTGAAGGACATGAGACCTGGATAAACTGAAAGAACCAGAGTTTGTACAGAGTTTCAGGGAGAGCATAACAGAACAATTGACAGGAATGGGGGAATGAAATACAGTAGAAGAAGAATGGGTAGCTTTGAGGGATGAAATAGTCAAGGCACCAGAGGATCAAGTAGGTAAAAACACGAGGGCTAGTAGAAATCCTAGGGTAACAGAAGAAATACTCAATTTAACTGATGAAAGGAGAAAAATATAAAAATGCAATAAGTGAAGCAGGCAAAAAGGAATACAAACGTCTCAAAAATGAGATCGACAGCAAGTGGAAAATGACTAAGCAGGGATGGCTAGACTATAAATGTAAGGATATAGAGGCTTATCTCACTAGGGGTATGATAGATACTGCCTACAGGAAGATTAAAGAGACCTTTGGAGAAAGGAGAACCAATTGCATGGATATCAAGAGCTCAGATGGAAACCCAGTTCTAAGCATAGAAGGGAAAGCAGAAAGGTGGAAGGAGTATATAGAGGGTCTATACAAGGACAATGTACTTGAGGATAATATTATCGAAATCGAAGAAGATGTAGGAGAAGGTGAAATAGGAGATATGATACTGCATGTAGAGCTTGACAGAGCACTGAAAGACCTGAGTCGAAACAAGGCCCCGGGAGTAGACAAGATTCCATTAGAACTACTGACAGCCTTGGGAGAGTCAGTTCTGACAAAATTCTACCATTTGGTATGAGACAGGCGAAATACCCTCATACTTCAAGAAGAATATAATAATTCCAATCACAAAGAAAGCAGGTGTGGACAAATGTGAAAATTACCTATCAGTTTAATAAGTCACAGCGGTAAAATACTAACGCGCTTTCTTTACAGACGAATGGATAAAACTTATAGAAGCCGACCTCGGGGAAGATCACCTTGGATTCCATAGTAATGTTGGAACACGTGAGGCAATACCTACCCTACGACGTATCTTAGAAGAAAGATTAAGGAAAGGCAAATCTACGATTCTAGCATTTGTAGACTTAGAGAAAGCTTTTGACAATGTTGGTTGTAATACTCTCTTTCAAAATCTGAAGGTGGCAGGGGTAAAATACAGGGAGCGAAAGGCTATTTATAATCTGTACAGAAATCAGATGGCAGTTATAAGAGTCGGGGGGTATGAAAGGGATGCAGTGGTTGGGAAGGGAGTGAGACAAGGTTGTAGCCTGTCCCCGTTGTTATTCAATCTATATATTGAACAAGCAATGAAGGAAACAAAAGAAAAGTTCGGAGTAGGTATTAAAATCCATGGAGAAGAAATAAAAACTCTGACAGAATTACAATGTCATCGGCGAACGTCAGAGACAGCAAAGGACTTGGAATAGCAGTTGAACAAAATGGACAGTGTCTTGAAAGGAGGGTATAAGATGAACATCAACAAAAGCAAAACGAGGGTGATGCTGAGGGATTTTGATTAGGAAATGAGACACTTAAAGTTGTAAAGGAGTTTTGCTATTTGAAGAGCAAAATAACTGATGATGGCCGAAGTACAGAGGATATAAAATATAGAATGGGAATGGCAAGGAAAGCGTTTGTGAAGAAGAAAATTTTGTAAACATCGAGTATAGATTTAAATGTCAGGAAGTGGTTTCTGAAAATATTTGTATTGGAGTGTAGCCATGTATGGAAGTGAAACATGGACGATAAATAGCTTAGACAAGAAGAGAATAGAAGCTTTCGAAATGTGGTTCTACAGAAGAGTGCTGAAGATTAGATGGGTAGATCACATACTTAATGAGGAGGTATTGAATAGAATTGGGGAGAAGAGGAGCTTGTGGCACAACTTGACTAGAAGAAGGGATCGGTTGGTAGGACATGTTCTGAGACACCGAGGGATCACCAATTTAGTATCGGAGGGCAGCTTTGAGGGTAAAAAACGGCGAGGGAGACCAAGAGATGAATACACTAAGCAGATTCAGAAGGATGTAGGTTGCAGTAGGTACTGGCAGATGATGAAGCTTGCACAGGATAGAGTAGCATGGAGAGCTGCATCAGACCAGTCTCAGGACTGAAGGCCAAAACAACAACCAATATTGTCTAGATTCTCCAGTAATAATAAACATGCAAGGTGTACGATTGCTCCTATCACACCTCCTTTTATACTCTAAAAATCCACAGTGATGGCACATGATCACCCCAATCAAACTATTTTGTGAGCTGGATGTCCATTGTACTAATGCACCAATACCCCCAAGGAGGATGAAGCATTTTATGTGTTAAACTGTACCCAGTTATAAGGGGGATATTTCCAGAGTCGGTGTCCAATGTTATGAGATTAGGGCTGCAAGTGTAATATTTAATTCTAATTACAGCGATAAATAAATTTTGCTGGTTTCCTAGGACGACGCGGTTTCGAATGTGAGGCGTGTGCCAGAGGAGGCATGTGGCCAGAACAAATGGGCTTTTCTGGCAATCGGTGGTTACAACGAAAAGTTCCAGTAGGCCAGCTAGTCGGTTATTGCACACAGCTACAGGAGTAAGTCCCAGCCACAGTGCCCTTTCGATAGCTAAACAGCAAACTAATACACAGTGTGCATTGGGCTGTCTCTGTGATCGCATGTGTTGCATGTATTCCCCTTGGAAAATTGAGTCATTCAATATCGATAACTGCCAAGTGTTGGCAATGAACGTGTTGATAACATCCTAATTCCTACCACTCCAATCACTTCCAGACGCCCTCCACGTCAGGGTGGTGCACTCTGGCGGACACACGCGTCCACCAAACTGGCTACGGCCGTCCGACCTCTGAGCGTTGGCGCTGGTTGCTCATGAGGAGTTTGGCGAGTGACGTGTGGACACTGGGCATGTGCATTCAGGATGTATTTCAGCGATATCCAACATCTGGCCATGACAACTACTGCTACGGCCTGGATTGTGGTATTTTCTGTGTCTTTGTCCTATCCCCTAACACACCCTTTCTCCTCCTCCTCCTCCTCCTCCTTCCGAATGTAGTGGAGAGAACCAATTTAGGAATTCTACAAAGATTTAAAAATCCAATCGCAATATCCAATCCCCGTTTAATCAATTTATTGTTGTTGCTTTATTGCGAGCACACATACCAGTCCGAAATTTCCACAGATTTTCTATGGACACAGCATGCAGCTGAGCTGAAATTTGAAATTTTCAGCTACCTCCAGCTTAATGGACTTTCTATAAATGACTTAACTGTATCAGTATACACCAATAGGAGGCAACGGGAAAAAATAACAGTAGGGTTCGGAAATTGGGAAGCTGTAGGATCGAATCCCATCAAATATTCTAATCCTAGTAATCCACCAATAGAAAGCAACGGAAAACTGTCCCACACGAAGGGCATCGATTTAATTAATTAGACAATCAATCTGATTGAGATATTACCTCACTCTAAGAAATGCACAGGTGGGGTTTACTAGGTAAATGCTGCTTTGTGTGTGATTCGATCCGACCATGGCCAATGGTGAATGCAGTCCTAGCAGGGTTACACTACAGGACATGACCGGTTGTGAGGAGAAGGGGTGGAGGGAGAGAGAGGGGGATAGGGGAAAGAGAGAGAGCGCATGTGCTTGAACAGGAATTTCTCAGCAATCAAATAATAAAGGACAGCCACCATCAGAAGCTCTTTTGTTTGGGGATTACTGCAACGTCTGCTCTCATAGTGGCCAGTCACGGACCTGAGCAGGGGTAGCGTGGCCTCCACATATAGTAATACGTGGAATGACAAGCCCAGTGAAGTGTTTGGGCGTGTGGGCTAAAAAAAAATTTCGAAGTTGTTTAATATTCCAAGTATCTTCTCACCCTCAAAGAATTTGTAGGGAATGGAATTTTGTCTATTTAAATATTTAAAGTAAATAAATGAACTATATGATATACACTGCCTTGTATCCCTTAAATTGTTTAAATAAAGAATGTTTCACACATTGTCTTGTGTATGAGAAACTTTTTAACTCTTTATTTGGCAAATGGTGAAAATAAAAAAAAATTAAGTGCTTATATCTATTTATTATACTTAAACAAATACAATTCAGTCAGTTTTAGAAATTTTTGACAAAAATTATGAAAATTATGAAACGTTGCTTACAAGCAACATTGCCAGCAGTAGATCACACTTATACATATTATAGGAAAAAGGAGTTTGCCGATAACCTCAAGCAAAATGTTTGCCGTACGTGAATAATTTAATTTATAAACACATTTATGCATTCCTGCTGTGTAATAGAACTGTTTTATTTTCCTTCTTGTTCTTCTTGCAATGGAATTTTTGGAAACAGTTCCTCTTTGGATCGAAGTACAATACTAGATTGCAACTGGAACACATGACTGTAGAATATTCAGACGGACAATAACGACAACGACCTTTGGGACCGTATACAGGCCAATGCTCCATATTATCAAATCGGACATCTTGTGTAACAGTCGGAGCTGTTGCCTTCCTCCTATTCTTTTATGGTGGTGGTTTGTCTGTTGAAGGTCTTCCTACTTTACTTTTACCTGAAAATATCAAACCATTGGCAGTATCTGCCCTAAATGACTTTGATGAGGTCTTCTTGTCCAGAGATTCTCTTCGAAAAATGCAGGCAAGCATTTAAAACACTCAGATCTAGAATAAATCCAAACCATCTCATGTACCATCGCCTAGTTTTCATTGGTACTCTGTAGAGCTCTATCAGCATACCAGCAAGATCAACTCCTCCCATGTGCTTGTTGTACTGACGTACATTACTGGGACAGGGCACATCAATTCTTTTTTGATTGCTGTCCCATCGTTTTCTTGTTGAGAGTGGTTGGACACCAAAAAACGAGCTTGCAAGTGTCACGATTTTATAGCCTGCCCACCTTACTAAAATGAGGTCTGAGTGACTGTCCTTCCTGTAGTCATAGCTGACTCGTCATTCAGTAACCGCTTCTCGTCATGTAGAGGACAGTTCTTTATTCAGTTCTTCCTTATGGTGCCCATGGACTCAATGTTTTGATGTTTTTTAAGTATGTTTTAAGTTCAAGGCTGCAAAATAAATTGTCAAAATAAAAGTATTCCAATTCCATTATTTTCACGTCATCAGCAAGATCAGTTATCATCCCCTTGCCAGTATAGGGAAGAAAATCATAGACAACTCTAGACACACCAGCACGAACAAAAATCTTAAAACGCCACTTGTGTGGCTTATTTGAATATATTGGCGCAAATTACCTGCTCTTGTACCTTTATATGCAACCATCTTCTCATCTGTAGAAAATGCCGACTCTTGTTTCTGCTCACGGCAGTTCTATACAATTGACTCAAGAACAGGTCTTATTTTCAAAAGTCTGTCAGAACAGTTCACAGCATTCTCATTGCTCGTAAAATGCAGGTATCGGCGGAGTTTCTGAAAGCGCTTCAAACTGAAAATGCTGGTGAATTTTTCACAGTTCATTGACTGAGACCAATAGTCAGTCTACTAAGACATAGAAACAAGACCCATGTATATCAGAACACCGAAAAATTGTTCTATTTAATTTATATTGCTGTTTACTGACGTGTAGTTCGTTGGTCAGAGTTTAAGTTCGTTTCCTGCACAATTTTGTCAATTAGTTCTGAATCAAAGAATCTTCTGAAATAACCCAGTGGTGTATTGCCTTCATCAGAAAACACAGGAGAGAGACTTTCTGCCCTAGCAGTTGTATCTTCCTTTACCCACATGTATGTGACTGCTTTTTTAATTTACTTTTTCACTTGACTGCCACTTGCACTAGAAGGATTCACTGCAGAAGGTCCTTGCACATGTTCAGCTTCTGAGATTTCACTTCCTACATCAGAATCAGTGTCTGGTATAACTTGGTTATGGAACTGAGATTGACGCTCTGGAATCACTACAGCCTGCCAAAGCTTCGAGTTCAGTGTCTTCAGATTCACTTAGATCAGACAAAGCCGGGTTTTCTAGTGGAACTACTATTCCTCTCGCTTTTTCGATTCCATAAAATATTCTGGAATCCATTGCTAAAAAGCCCCTAAAAATAAAAATATCTTCTCTGTCACACCGTAAACATGTGTAATATAGTAATGGCACATGTCCCAACTATAGGCAATGTTGCTCACAGGCAACATAAAAGTTTTATACTACTTACGTATTTCCAAACAAAGATTGAAATATTTCTGCTGTAAACTTACCTCTGGGTATATCTTGCCAGTAATCTTAGCAGTTTTTCTTCAATCTATTTAAATCCACTCTTTTAAAACCAAAATAAGACACCTCTGTTGCTCACATGAGGAGATCTCTGTAACACCACTGCACAAACTGCTATCTCGTGTGGAAAACCTTAAGCTATTACAAAAACTGGCGTTCGCAGTGTGTAAAGGAATGTTGCCTGGAGGCAGTAATGCCAGTAAAATGCACTGGGAAGAGTTTGTTGTCCCATAAGGCCAAGGTAAATGTGATGTTGCTTGAAAGCAACACTGCCAAATAAAGGGTTAAACAATATTCCATACACTGCAATCAATTTTCCACCTGCTAGCCAATCAATTGGGTCTTTTTCCAGACAAATTCCTGGAGGGGGAGGGGAGGGGAGGGGAACTGCTGGGGGTGTCCCAGATAGGGAGGGGTTAATTAATTGGTCGATTTAATTAATTAGTCAAATGGGCCCATATCATAAGTGTGCTTGTATTGCGAGACAATTTCCAGAGGGGTGGTGGAGAAGGAGGAGAAGTGGGGAGAAGGAGAGGGAAGGGAGGAGTATGGAGGGTTTCTTGGAATGACGGATTATCCTCAGATGGTCATAATCCACTTAGCAAAATAGTAAGTTAAGGACTCGTCAATCAAAAGAGAACAATAGGTTTTCCACTGAATGTATGCTTGATCCTGATGTAGGCAACCTGCGCTAACAAAATGTGCTGATCCTTTCCTTACCCAACTACTCCTGTTCACAGACAAATGTGAGTTCACTGGGGAGGGACTATGTTCTGAATTCGCTAAACAGCCATGTCTGGCAGCCAAAAACCCTCATGCTAAGCACATTCCGAGGCTTCGGTGCCTGTTGGATATTTGTTTGTTGGCAGGCATTCCAGACTGTCGTGTAACTGGGCCGTACCTCCTTCCACTCTAACTGGTCTTGCATATCTTATGTTTCTACAAAAGATATTGGGGCCGTTCTTGAAAGCTGTGCCACTGATTGCCCATCAGGAAATGTGGTTTCAGCATGATGATGCACCAACTCGCTTGTATCGTGCAGTTCGCAGACATCTGAACAAACGATATGGTGACAGATGGACAGGGCGAGGAGTCTTAACACAAACAAATGTGCTTAAGTGATAAACAGGTGTTCCGTTATATTTCATTTCGAATTGTTTTGTATTGCCTTATGCGTAATTTAATCCCTCAAACAGAAGTGGATGAGTTAAAAATCGAAGTTGAAACCATTGTACAACTGAAACGGTACATTCCTGGGCATGGGTTTGTACTCAAAATATTATTTCCTGTCTCCCTTCTACAAGTCCTAGAAGTTTGTCCGAACACCCGGCATTCAGATTTTTAGTTCGACTATCGATCGTTTATATGCTTGGACAGCGTTTTGTGTTTGTTCTTAGTTTTGACAATTATTAGCGAAAAGTGTTTTACCGTGGAACACACTTCAGACTTTCACACTTTAATAGACCTTTACTCCATTTTGTTATTCTATTTTGAAATGACAGCATTCACTTTAGGAGTGGTGCACTTTCTTTCTGAAATTACAATTACTCCGGAAAAGTAAGATTTTTGACAAATGAGAGACTGTTCCAAGATACAACATGGTCATGTACCTAGGTACAAATATCAGTTCAAATCGTTGCAATCGAGAAAAATTTTTGTCAGTAGTGTATTTCTCTATGAGAAATGTCTTACGTTATTACTCTACTCCACAAGAATAATCAGCAAGCGAAATCAATCGTTTTATCAAAAACCAGTTAGAAGTTAACAACGACCTGAAATAGAAGCTGTTGCAGCTATCACAAATTTCCCTTTTCGAGACTGGTAACCTCGTTAATACATTACATAAACTTACTTCTTTTGCAAATCTCATATACTCCATGGTGCAAGGTCTTCCGTTTGAAGGTACGAGATGGTTTGTGACTCACGAACTATAACTTATTCATCCACACGTTATGTAACTAGTCAAAATTTAACAATATTTTATTCACCACAAAATTCTTTAACCATAGAACAGACAGTATCCTCCAAATATCTTTAATATATTACACAACACTAAATATGTAGAACTCGTTATATTTGCAAACCCTGCAGAAAACAAAACCTCAGGCCCCACAACAGCAGCAGTCGAAAATGCCAGGAACTACTTACCGCGTCCTCTAGTACGCGTTGCTTCATATAGTTCTAAAATCGGTGACTAACTGAAACACCGACCAAGAAAGAAGATGTGCTTGTAGGTACACTATCCTATGCCCCCCCCCCCTCCCCCTATTCTCATATTGTCATAGCCGGAGCAGCAGAAACCGATATTGCTTACATACAGTTGTAGTCAGTTTCGTATTCTAGGATCCCAGTCACATTTCTATGGAATAGTAAATAGCGTTTTCAGGAGCTCTTTATTTTAGTCTCTGAAAGTACCGGTTCACATGCGATTAACTTTAATCTTCAGCATATACTCGAGAAATGAAGATCAAGTACTTTCAACTAAATTCAGTCCTTCATACAATAAAGCAGCCGCCACAGTGGTATGGAATCAGCTCCCGTGGTCTCACTTCACCCCAATAGACCCCGTCAGACCTTTTTCGTTTTCGATTATAGTGCTTTGCGAAACTCCGGGCCAAAGTAACTTTCACATGTTGTGTCACTGTCAAGCAAAATAGAAATAATTGCTGCTGCATGGTACAGATGGTAACAAAGAAACATGCAATGATACGAACATAACTGACGTTTTTGTTCAAAGACAGTAGTCACATTGCAAAAGGCGGAACGTGTTCTCCATAAAGCATGTGGTCACCAAACACAGCTGTGCGTGCTCTGTAACCAGCTCCCAAGCTGGGCACGAGGTTGGTAAGGAAATGTGGTAGAGCGTTCCATTCCTCAACATGTTTGACTGAGAACTCTGGATGGTCGCTGGACTATGTAGGCGAGCTGCGGTATGTACCCCAATGCATATCGACGTGGCCCACGGGGTTTAAGTTTGCCGAACATGCACTCATTCAAAGACTTCCTACACCAGTGCTTTCGATGCGATCACGCATTGTCGTTCTTAAAAGTACAGTGAGGGTCGCATACAGCCTGAAAAGATACGCATGGGAAACGAATGCAGTGTCACAATGCCGCTGACCTGCGAGTGTACCATGATCAATTTGCCCAACCAACGGTATGCCTCTCCAAAACATAACATGTGAGCGCATCGGAACGATTATATGGAGAATTCTCGTCGTACCCTCATATGGCCAGAAGTGGGAGCACGTAATGCACCCAGGAACGTCGCCGAATTTCAAGATCACTTACTGTCCTCCTGTTTTTGAGGGGCAAGACGACCCGCAAATAATAAATATAACCTCTTGTATTCGTAAGCTGTTCATCGCAAGGAGACGGTATTTGCGTTGTGTACAGCGGCCAAAATGAACGATCAGTTACTTAACACAATTCGCTCGTCTTGTATGATTATAGAGATCGTTTATTTATTGGCGAGAGATAGTGATTTCGATTTTCCCTTGGTTTGTATTGTTTCAAGATACAGAGATCACAGCTTCCGCAGCAAAAGGAGGTAAAAAGGTCATGCGGACATATGGCCAGAAATGCGTTCCCAGTGAGGTAGGCCATTTTGATGGCGAAGGTAAGAGATCATTATCAGAGAAGGTATCAATGACACTTGAGAGCGCACCAGACGAATGGGAATGTTCTGCCTCTATCAGTGTTCCAGCTGCACACTCTAGGGGGCGCAATGTTATCCACGAGGGCGGTGCACTCGCACTTTGTTATCAGGGGCAACGGCCGTGCACCGCAAAGTTATGTGCAGACTATGAACGTAACTATACAGCCGATTTTGGTAGGCTTTACGTTAGTCAAATATTCGAATCAGTTACATTTTCTGAAAATTTGAAGCAAGCCATGTTAATAAGCCAGTATCTTTCACTAATACCTCATTTATCGCTTTCGCCGGCCGTTGTGGCCGATCGTTTCTAGGCGCTTCAGTCCGGAACCGCGCTGCTGCTACGGTCGCAGGTTCGAATCCTGCCTCGGGCATGGATGTGTGTGCTGTCCTTAGAACTACTTAAACCTAACTACCCTAGGTCTAGGGGACTGATGACCTCAGATGTTAAGTCCCATAGTACTCAGAGCCATTTGAACCATTTATCACTATCTCTGTTGGTGTCTCGTTGTTTACATTGACAATAATTCATTAAGATCATAAGAAAGAACTAATTCATTGACCAGAGACTGTTGAATGACGAAAGTCTGTCACCTGTCATAATGTTTTTATTGTACACTAGCTGACAGCCGGCACTGTCGGTCGGGGTGTTCACTTTGCTAGTTTTCCACAACGAGGAACCTTGCACGCACACCTGCCAGTAGGCTCGGCGTGGGATGATGCGCTTGGCACAGCTGCTTCAAGTATCTGCACGCCTCTGTGGCGAGGCCTACAACCATTTGCGCCTCATAGTTGAAAGCTGCCAAAAGCGCTGCCTGGTGTCACTTCACTCGACTTCACTCGACTGCACGAGTGGCTCGGCAGTAAAGAGTCCTACAACGATGCATTCATGTAGGCGCATTCAGCGGCGTATGTCGATACCGTCAGCAAAATATGTTGCTAACAGAGTGAGCAGCAAGGATAAATATAAACATTAAGCACACTCCGGCAGTTCATCACACATCTTGGTGTTCATGACGTCGGATCTCCCGAATTATGTGTGGCATCATGATATAATTTTGTATGTGCCTTTCGCTGCGAATGTCTGCGAAATTTGTTACGAATAGAGTTAGTAGTACAGAAGCAAATTTCAACATCAGGCATGGTGCGGCTGATTTTCATGCATCTCATCGTTTATGATGCCGCACCTCCTGAATTATGATTGTTACCTGTCAGTAAGGGGTATGTGCACAAACTTTGGTCCATATCAGTCCAGTGGTCTAGGGGTAGATGTGCCACATACGTACATACATCAATTTTTTGTAATATGTGTGGGTTCTTTCCACGTAAACAGTGCAGTTACAATCGTCTACTGTGTGTATCTGAATAACCCAATTCCTTCTGTCCTTCACTTGGGACAGTTCCACAACACCAGTCAGACACGTTAATCACACCTACCGTTATCTAAGATTAACACAGCTATTTCATGGAGACTACGAAAATATTCAGATTTCGTAAGTCCCCCAAATAAAAAATAAGAGCAGTCATAACAGTTGTGAGAGAACTAGTCCTGTATTTGTTTTTTGCGTTTACCACTACATATTTCCCGTGTGTCTTTCCTAAAATACGCTCGTATAGCATATTGAAATAGTACTGTGTTTACGACACAATAAATTCTCTTAAAGCTGAGGGCCTCATGAGCTAAATGAAGAAGAGAGTTTCAACTACAGGGTGAGGCATAATAAAGAGCGATTTTTGAAAAGCTGTTAAATAAAGACACTTTTTCTATTTCATAATCTTAAAATATACTAAAAAGTGTTTTCTGTAACAGTAAAACGTCAGTTACTTTTTCACCGAGCGAGGTGGCGCAGTGGTTAGCACACTGGACTCGCATTCGGGAGGACGACGGTTCAGTCCCGTCTCCGGCCGTCCTGATTTAGGTTTTCCCTGATTTCCCTAAATCGCTTCAGGCAAATGTCGGGATGGTTCCTTTGAAAGGGCACGGCCGATATCCTTCCCCATCCTTCCCTCACCCGAGCTGGCGCTCCGTCTCTAATGACCTCGTTGTCGAAGGGACGTTAAACACTAATGTCCTCCTCCTCCTCAGTTACTTATTATGGCGTCCGCTTAGAAGCACGCATTCCTCCAGCCAGACCTTGTACTGACTCATCACACTTCCTGTCGCATCCACTCTTTCAGGGCTTCAGTTGTTCAAGGTGGGTTATCTTGCTAAACTTTCCGCTTCAGATAACCCCAAAGAAAAAGTCACAAACATGTGACGTCCAGTGAACGAGAGGGCCATGCAATGTACCCATTTCGGGAGGCCATATCATTTGGAAACAAACGACTGACAATATTCATGCTTACTATCGCAGTATGGGACGTTGCTCCGTCCTGCTGGAAACATTTACTCCACAACTTGCACACATTGAAGTGAACGATGAGACATAATTTTTCTAAAACGACTGCGTATCTCTGCGAAGTCACTGTTACAACTTAAAAATCGTTTGGCCTTATGATCCCTAATTGAAGACATTACGAACCACGCAGTAACTATTGCCCAGTGCAGTGGTTGCTGATGCAGTTCTCTAGTATTAACGTCACTGCAAAATCGAAAGTTCTGCTTGTTCACATAACTGGAGAGACGGAAGTAAGCTTCATCCCTCATCCACAAACGGTTTACAATGTCCTGGTCCCGACTAATCATGACCAAAACTTTTAATCAGAAGCGGCTGCGGATCACATAATCTATTCCTTTAAGGACCTGTACCGTTTAGATTTTGTAGGGGTGAAAGTGCAAATCCTGGGGTAAAATCCGTCCTACCGTTCTCTTTGAAATCCCAAGTGTAGCGCTGTGCCGGTGAACTGAGCGACGAGTGTGTCTCTCAATGGCAACTCTAAAGGCTAGGCGCAGCGCAGCGCGCGTTTTTGCAACTTCACAGGTTCAAATGGGACCGCGCAAACTGCGACGCGACGCGACTGGGACGCGACACGCGCCTGCGCCAGGTCGCGCGGCTTTGTGGTAGCGGCGCAGTTTCTCGCGCCGCGCGTCACGCGGGTACTGACGGATGTGTGAGGCGGGGAGCGGGAGGGCAGTTCTGCCATATACTCACTTCGGCATGGCGCATACGGACAGTGGAAGTATTGTCCATCCGAAGAGTACGGCCTGTAATGTAAACTGAAGTTTTCTATCACTGAGAAGTGTTCTTTTTTTCGCTGTTTAAGCGCTCCGTCCATTTTCGTTAGCACGTAATAGTTTTCATTTACATACATATGTACAGTTCTTTTGTTTTGTTTATTCTTTGTCAAAAAACCCAATGCACAGTTCAATAACCGGTGAGCCATTAGCCACTGAAAGTATATCGTCTGCCTCCACAATGTTTTCAGAACGTAAGAAGGGACAGACGATTTACCGTGAGGGTAGTGAATAAGGAAGTAAGGAATATTATAAAATCGTGTCATCTAGAAGCAAGACAGGAAAGTAAAACAAGGTTACCTACTTGCTGCCTCTTATGCTGAAGTATCTCTGCGATCCGTTACAAAAAGTCGGAAAGGCATAATTTCCACAGGTATGACCCCTTTGCGCTCCTGATAAAAAGCGTCCGAGATAGTAAAACTTACGTACTTCATATCATCATGTGGATATGGGTCTAATAAGAGACGTTATACTTCGTACATTGCAAGCCCGAAATAGTCGAGAAGCCCTCGTAAATAACGATGTTTTAATCGGCTCGTCGTGACGAGGAAAAGTATTTCAGTGGTTGCATACACGCTATCAGCGTTAATAAACTAATTACACAACAGGCTACACAAAGGAATTAGTGTCGGTACTAATATAAAAGCAGGAATATCCTGAAAGAGTGTGGTGATATGTAGAAATGTAATGGTGACAAAGGCAGATCTACTTTCATGACAAAGTTTTCGGAACGATGTGAACTCTTCCTCTCACAAAGCACACTTGCTGGCTTCCGCATTCCTGTCGATCGATTTATTCGCAGCTGCTGACGATACACTGGCCATTGTGTTGTGCCACGTATCAGTTGTTTACTTTTCTCAGTAACAACTATTTTATTCGCAAACCACGGACTGTCAGTTTGGCAAGGCGTTGGTGAGGAACCGGCATCAGTAGTGTGCGTGGTATCCCGCCTGAAGACCACGCTCTTCATTACTTTTCTATTGCTCAGATAAAGAAAAGGAATAAAACTCCTTTGGTAAGTTTCCATTTCAGTCGCTGGTGTTAAAAATAAAATGGGTTGTGGGATTCAACCAAAATTCCAACAGAATTAGCGATTTATTTTCGTGTGAGTTGTTAACCTCTTCTCATTCGAAGAAGCAACACCATTTGCGAGTAACGGCCACACTTCTCTTGTTGAAGGGTTTGAGAGCACTTCTTTGCCAAAACACAATATGATTTGCATAAACTCATTTTTGCAGCAGTTATTGTGACACACTGTTTCAGAAATCTGTCTCATTAAACAAGTAATTGGCGCTCAGAGAGCCGAATATCTTATCAAAAAACTCATTGTGACGGTTTGTGGCAACATAAGAGAAGAAATTTCATGTTTACTTTCATATTAGGACACTCTTGTCTCACTAGTTGTCGATAACTCTTAAAAAATTAGTCAGTGGAATGAAAAAAAATAAATAGGGAAGTGTAACTACTGATATACCGTGATAGATAAGAAAGCTCAGTGTGTTTACGACGTGGCAAAGTATGGTTCAAATGGCTCTGAGCACTATGGGACTTAAAATCTGAGGTTATCAGTCCCATAGAACTTAGAACTACTTAAACCTAACTAACCTAGGGGCATGACACACATCCATGCCCGAGGCAGGATTCGAACCTGCGATCGTAGTGGTCGCGCGGTTCCAGACTGAAGCGCCTAGAACCACTTGGCCACACCGGCCGGCGTGGCAAAGTACTCTCCTCCTTGTGTCGTCATTCGCCAAAATCTCGTTTCGATGTCTCGAGCGGTTTAGGAAATACCAGTGATGTAGGAATATTTCATTCCCGTGGCGTAAGATTGGGAGTGAATGCGCTACATGGGATCCATTTTCTCGAAATCGAAGACAGATGGAGACCTCCTCCTAAGTCTAAACAAAAATTTAATATGTTAGCTGAATTTCATACTCAGAAACATATGGTGTAATACGCACCAAACGCTAAATCATAGCGTCCCCTATTTTTCATTGCAAACTTTTTGAGTTTTGCGTAGTGACTTACTAAAATGTGTAGATCCCAGTAAGCATGACCATTAGCGAGATGATGGGCACTTGGCCAAGAAGTTTACACAAAGAGCTACAAGTACGGAAAAAAATCAAATATTTTCAGTGAATAGTTTCTGTAAATTATTAGAGAAAGGTAAAAAGGTGCGCGCGCTTTGGTTCTGTCATTGCAGAGCGTCGCCAGTCGGCGCGTGCTAAACACGGTGTACGTGTCGCAATATGCACTGCAGCCGCGCGACTCGTGCGGCACGTGCGTGTCGCGCTGTAGTGTCGTGTCAAGGCACACGTGCTATACGCGTTTCATTTGGCGTACACGTTCGATGTTTTTCAGGCGAGCGCACAGTTTTTGGTCTCCCAGTTGGCGCCGTCTCCTCAATGTTCCCCAGCCACTTTTTAATCGCCCAGGCAGGTGCACCTGCCGATTTCGATTAACGCTGAAGTCGTTGCGGATTGCACGACGTGCTAGCTGGTACGAACTACCGTTTTGATAAAATGCTTTGCCAGTCTACGCTCCATTATGACTAAATGTTATTTTGCGTCAAACGTAACTGACGCTATCCCCTGCACCTCTATCCGACGCAACTTGATTCACTCGCTTTTTAAAATCGCTCGATATTATATCTCACTGTGCATAAAACTATAAAAAGGTAGCACGTGCAAGAATGTAATGAATCATGAAGAAATCCCAAGAAAGATCATCGAAATGCCAGCAAGATTATTACCGAAGTAGACGCCTTGTGATTAACCGAATAATACTGAAGTAGCCAGATCAGTTATTCATGTTTTCCGAGTGAGCTACGTGGTGTGCTTACAATTTAAAGCCACAGTGGCAACAAGACGGCAGCCTTTTCTGATGAACGGAGTGCTCCAGTATTCATCTACAGACAAGAAAACGAAGTAAACGCGCTCTCATACGGCTTCTATTTGACTTTCTCTGCAGGAAAGCCACAACAAACGACAAGACTGAAAGAATACGTGCATTAAGGTATATGTCCATTCGGTTTGAATGTTTCTTGTTTTGTCATATTTTGCCTGATAAAGAGGTGATAGCTCGAAACGCGTTGCAGTATTAAATAAGTTAAGTAAGTGAACTGGTAGGAATTTCTGAAAAACCTGTTTGTAAAGTCCTGTGATAATATTCTTTTGTACTCTCTTTCGAGAGATGTATTCGAATCCAGACCGATTGCTTCGGTTTACGCTTTCGACGGCACCACCTCAGAATGGGTTTTTGATGTCGCCGTAGAGAACGTCACAACTACTTCTCACCTCAGTTGTGTACAAAACGGTGGGACCCCGAGTGAGTAAACAAAAGAGTTACTATAACGGATTCAGTTTTTAGACTACAATAACGCACCGATAACTGATTACCGCCCGAATGCACGGTTATTGGTTGCGGGACTGAATACACGCAAAAGATAACAGCAGGAACGAATCGCCTTACGTAACAGGTTAAAGAGTGACTGATACGGCGCACTCGGAGTGTCTCTTAAAAACAGTGTAAATTACCAGTCTGTGTGAGAGGATCTCTTGAAAAATACTCAGCCAGTAAGCAACTATGTCGTTGCACTATACGAAAGGTATCGACTGGCTTTATTACCTAATTCTGCCTGAAGTAAAACGTGTGAAAATGTAATTTTATTTACGTTTTGTACTCCTAACACAATGTACCTCTTAGAAAGCCACCAAATGATTTTATAAAATAAGGGCAACAAAATATATTAGGAAAATACTTTAATCGGTCTTCATGAACAACTCCATTAGCCACGATACACTTCTGGCTACATTTATAAAGCTGGAACTGTTCTTCGGACAGATTGAAGCATTACCGCCACACTACTTCGGATGTCTGTTCGAATACTAACCACACAGCTATACCCAACTACCGTAAAGGCTACCTAAACCGTTCTGGATTGAACTATTAGTACTACGTTTTTTTGAGGATCAACCTCAATAGCCACGAGGCTAACGATGTAGCTTGGATTCTTATGGGAAACGATTTCGAAAAAGAGAAACCACGAATAGATCTTACATCAAACCTCCTCCATCCTTTCTGGTGCGATAGAAACGCTTGCATATAATTTTATATGCAGGGAACAAAACCAGATCTAGACGTAGGCTGGAAAAAAGTTAGCATAAATCAAGAGAACCACCGACAACGTTAATAAATATTGAAGGCATCTTATATTCGTCACTCTTCTTTTAACCTGTAGCGCAAAGTGTCGAATATTTCGAGGTGGGGCTGTCCATCAAAACAAGGGAAAAAAATCCATTACACGTGGATCGGGAAACGCATACTTTCTGTGATCTGCACACTTGTCCATAGGAACCGTCCATCCTGATATCCGTTAATGACATTTCTCATATGAGGTGCTCATCGTGACGTTCCTCCAATGGCAATGTATCGCTCTGATCCTCAGCTTAAGAGATCACGCACTCTCCGAAATACGCTTGCTTGTTGTTGCGTCGAAGACGCGATCCTGTAGTGTCTGGGTATCGTTGACCGGCGTGGCGTCGGCTGAAATGTTACAAGCAATCTGGGTTGCTCCATCCATTGATAAAATAACACCACCCACTCCTTATGACGGAGAAATGCTGGAACACGATTCTCATCACTTTATTAAACTCTCATTACTATACTTGATTTTCACTATTGTGCCTGATAAAAATTCCAGAGGTTGTGTGTCTTAACTTACGTCACTTCAGCTGAGAGAATTCGTGGGAAACTCGGAGTTTGTTTCCCCAGGAGTTGTAGAACGTCCGAGGCACACAACAATGGGAATAAGGGAGGGACAGCCAGCTCACCGCTCAAAGTATTGAGTCCCCGGTTATGTGCGGCAGGGCAGCTACATTGGGGCCCGCAGGGGTCACGCGCCGTTTGGAGGAGGGTGGGATCTTCGGTGTTGCGTGCGCTATTGGCGGCTAGCAGGTCTGAGTCTCAAGACCCGGCGTTAATTCCTCAGCTTTCTGGGATTGTGACTCGCGACGTCGCGCCAAAGGTACCCAGTGCTGCCGCTAGGTGTCACACTCAGCGAGTCGGCACCAGAGAGGGAGAGAGAGAGAGAGAGGGAGACCAACGCCGCGACTGCGCGGCAACCGGGTTTCTCTCCAAAAATGTAGCGGCACATACGAATGGATGACAGCCAAGCGCAAAATCTGTTGTTGTACCTCTGACACTGAGGCAAGAACGTAAGATCAAATTGCGGAAAATGAGGTAGTAAACGAGTTTTGAAGTATTGTACGCTTACTGATTCTATAATGCACCTCCCCAGAGCTATTTACGCTAACAGTGTATACAGTTCTGTACAGACATAGTAAAAATGTACATACATCAAAAAAGTTTCGCATCACCTCGGCTCCAAGAGCTCCGGAACCTGTACACAAAATTGGAATTGAGATCAACATGAATATCCTTTGCACCCTTTTTATTGCTAATGAAAGTCAGGCATTGCATCTTGTACCACCATACAGGGACACCTTCGGAGGTGGTGGTCAACATTGCTGTACACACCTCTCCCTCTAATAGCCAGTAGCACGTCCTATTGCATTGATTCGTGCCTGTATTCGTCGTGGCATTTTAGCCATAAGTTCATCAAGGCACTGTTGGTCAAGATTGTCCCACTTCTCTACGGCGATTGGGCGTAGATCCCTGAGAGGGTTGGTGCGTCACGTCTTCCACAAACAGCCCTTTTCAATCTATCCCAGACATGTTCTATAGCGTTCATGTCTGGAGAAGATGCTGGCCACCCTAGTCGAGCGATGTCGTTATCCTGAAGGAAGTCATTCACAGGATGTGCACGATGGGGGCGCGAACTGTCGTCCATGAAGACGAATGCCTCGCCAATATGCTGCCGACATGGTTGTACTATCGGTCGGAAGGTGGTATTCACGTATCGTACAGCCGTTACGGCGCATTCCATGACCACCAGCGGCGTACGTCCGCCCTCCATAATGCCATCCCAAAAGAGAAGGGAACCTCCACCTTGCTGCACTCGCTGGACAGTGTATCTTGAGGCATTCATCCTCCTCCGACGATTGTCTGGTTGAAGGCACATGCGACACTCATCGGTGGACAGAACGTGATGCCAATCCTCAGCGGTCCATTCTGCGTGTTGTTGGGCCCACCTGTACCGAGCTGCAAAATGTCGTGGTTGCAAAGATCGACTTCGCCATGGACGTCGGAAGTGAAGTTGCGCATCATGCAGCCTGTAGCGCAAAGTTTTATTCGTAACAAGACGTCCTGTGCTGCACAAAGAGCATTATTCAACATGGTGGGGTTGCTGTCAGAGTTCCTCCGAGCCATAATCCGTAGGATACGGTCATCCACTGCCGTAGTAGTCCTTGGACGGTCTGAACGAGGCATTTCCTCTCTCTCTGTGTATCTCCTCCATACCCGAACAACATAGCTTTGGTTCACTCCGAGACGCCTGACCCCTCCCTTCTTGAGAGACCTTCTTGGCACGAAGTAACAATGCGGACGCGATAGAATACGGTATTGACCGTCTAGGCATGGTTGAATTACAGACAAGACGAGCCGTGTACCTCCTTACTCGTGGAATGACTGGAACTGATCTGCTGTGGGATTTCCAGCTATTTTGGTGGAACGAATTATGTTTGCAGAAACAAAATAATATAGCCACATAAAACTCTCAGAGTTCATGTGAATAAAGTGAAAGAGCAAATAAATATCGTGATAAGCATCCTTCACAGAAATAGATTCTAGTACTTAAAAATTCAAAAGGATAGACTGTATGTGCAGAACGATCTGCTGGTCAACTGCAAATGTGTATTGATTGCCCTTTTTGTACATACTCTAGTCACTGTGAATGTCGAGTAATTCTTTTTTCTCCATTACATGGAGAAGCGAACATATAAAGCGCACCAGTATTACTGATGGAACCTTCTGGCAGATTATTCTAGTTCTGAGAGGACGTTTCATCGCAGCGCACTCTCTGCTGCAGAGTGATATTCTTTCTGGGAGTTTTATTAGTATAGACAAGTCATTTCACATGTCTGAATCAAATTTTAATTTATTTGATTTGACTCAAATAAAATCGTATTTTCATTAGAATATTATAATTCAGTATTTCCAGTTGACAAAAAAATACAATATTAATACAATTAAAAAAAATGCTGAATATGAGGTTCTAACCTCGACACTGTTTCAATATGAAACTCAAATACTTACGAATAGATTTGTATTTAACTGAGCCGGAAAAATATCTCCCTTTTTTTAGAATTAACATTTTTGCGTTTTTTAAAATTGTCACGTTGTTTTAGTAAACTGATGTCTGGGCACAGATTTTCGAATTACATAAATGTACGTAAAGGAAATCGAACAGGGCCAGTCCACAAGCTCCGCTAGCCACATAACAACGTATATATACCCTCACAAGCGTAAAATCTATACCAGCTGCTGTCTGAGCAGGGTGAAAGCACATACAGAGCGCATAACAAATCCGGCAATAACTCACGCATTACAGTCATTTTCACGCCTTGAAGAAGAAAGTTTTTCCGAGTCTGACATCCAGTGGCACACATAGTGACGTCACGAGTCACGACACCAGGAAGCTCAGAATTTGACGCTCAGTGTCTTACCCGGTAACATCTGGAGAGAACTGACCAGTTCTTGACGAGGAGCGGCCTGCTGCTGTGTGAACCTGACCTGGTGGGGTTCCAGCGGCGTTTGCTTGGCTTGTTGGAAATTCTGAGTTGTTTATACAAGGCTCTGATTCGTCTGCTGTCATTGGACAGAAGTACATAACGTTTTACCTGACATGCTTGTTGCCATGACGGCCCAAACTGAGGAGTTGGATGTGGATGATCGAACACTCTTGGGTAGAGGAGACTTCTCGTGCTCGATCGCTGAAGGGGGTGGGGTGGGGGGGGCAATCATTCTGGTGTTCTGCACTGGGAAGTCGTCCTGACAACTTAACTCGGTCCACAAGTTCCATGGGGGCGCAGATCTCGTGTTGACGCACACATCTTAGTGTTACAGGCCCTTTGCTGTTCCTTATCCGTATAAACGATTTGCGAGACAATCTGAGCAGTCGCTTAGGTTGTTTGCAGATGACACTGTCGGTTATCGACTAATAAAGTCATCAGAAGATCAAAACACATTGCAAAGAAATAGATAAATGGCTCTGAGCACTATGAGACTTAACATCTGTGGTCATCAGTCCCCTAGAACTTAGAACTACTTAAACCTAACTATCTTACGGACATCACACATATCCATGCCCGAGGCAGGATTCGAACCTGCGATCGTAGCGGTCACGTGGTTCCAGACTGTAGCGCCTAGAACTGCACGGCCACACCGGCCGGCAAACAAATTGCAACGACCATAAATAACGAAAAGTGTGAGGTCATCCACATGAGTGCTAAAAGTAATCCGTTAAACTTCCGTCACACGATAAATCAGTCAAATCTAAAGGCCATACATTCAACTAAATACCTAGTAATTAGAATTATGAACAACTTAAACTGTAAGGAACACACAGAAAATCATGTGGGGAAGGCTAACCCAACACTACGTTTTATTAGCAGGTACATCGAAAAAGTGCAAAGATGGTAGCATGTTTTGCATCATCGCGAAATAGGGGGGAGAGTGTCACTGAAATGATGGAGGATTTGTGATGGAGATCATTAAAACACAGGCATTTTTCGTTGCGGAGCAATCTTCTCACGAAATTCCAGTCACCAGCTTTCTCCTCTGAATTTAAAAATATTTTGTTGACGCCGATCTAGATAGGAAGAAACGATCACTATGATAAAATAAGGGAAGTCAGAGCTCGTACAGCCGGTCGCTGTGGCCAACCGGTTCTAGGCGCTTCGGTGTGGAACGGCGCTTCTGCTACGGTCGCAGGTTCGAATTCTGCCGTGGGCATGGATGTGTGTGTGGTTAGGTTCGTTAATGTTTAAGTAATTCTAAGTCTAGGGGACTGATGACCTCAGATGTTAAGTCCCATAGAGCTTAGAGCCATTTGAACCATTTGAAGAGCTCGTACGAAAAAGATGTAGGTGTTTGTTATTTCCGCGCGCTATACGACATTTGGAGAATAGAGAATTTTGAAGGTGGTCCGAAGAACCCTCTGCCAGGCACTTCAACGTAATTAGCAGAGTATCGATATAGATTTGGATGTAGATCGAGATGGCTAGTGATTGGTGAGCACACTGTAGCGGCACCAATTTGTCTGGGAGCTTACCATTTTATAGTTGTACACCACCGCAGTACCGTAAGATTCCAGATACGAAGAAAGGTTCTTTTCATTTTAGTCCCGACAAGGAACCACTACATAGTAAAATTCAGATTCGTAGGGTTTATTCACATTGTAATGACACATTCCGACGCAGAGACATACAACACCTTAAAGGCTGCGCCAAAGATCAAATTGAGAGGGATGTAGAATATAATCTCTGTAATGTTCATATTGGATTCGCTTTTGTTTCATACTCCAAGAAGTAGCTAAGAGACACTTTCGATTGTTGCCTTGTGGAGGAAGGACGTAATTTCGGACTGTGCGGAAAGGCAGCCATGTTGTTAGTAATCATGATTTGTGCGACGAGCAGAGCAAGTCTTATTGTCTTGTGAATAAATAATTTTCGTAACACTTCGATACTTCTCACTATTTTTTAAAGTGACGTAGCATTGTATTTCCTTGGTTTCCACCGTCTACGTGAAGTGAACCGATGCCGACTTAGGAAGGTACACACGGTCAACAAAGAGAACAACATCGAGGGCGACTAATGAATTAATATTGTGGCAGAAGGACTAATGCTACGTCTAAGGTGAGAACTCTGATTAAATCAACAGTGACGTAGAATTCAAAAATGTAATTAATCGGAATGGTAAATTATATTACAGGCATATTTCACGCAGCACTGAATTTGTCCGCATTCAAGCTGGTCAATACAGCCCATAAAAAAAGAAAGGCCTTTCAAAAATTCTGAAGTTACAATTCCATGTCCACAATTTTTCCTCTTTACAAAAAACCAAGAAATTTAAATTTTTTATTTATTCCGCCTCAACATCGTGGAGGGAATGTGCAGCATGAACACATTATCCTTCCCTGGACATTATGCTTTTGCTGATTGTCAGTATTAGTCTAACATGATAGACAGTCTATTGGTTTTCTTGTGTACGAAGAAGACTTTTTGCAATAAATCACCAGTTCATTTTTTACTTGAATTTCATTTAAAGAATTTAGTGTTCCTTTCATTTGATTTGCATTATTAATTGCTTTTAAAATACAGTTATTAAGTAATTTTATAGAAATTGTTCACCCTAGGACCTCATGTAAGGGCCAAATTTCAAGTAGCATATTTCCATTGTATTATGTATATCAAAACTGTATCTAAAGGGATTTGTCAGAGTCTAAATAGTCTCCGACTCTGGTAACGATTTCTAATTTCACATACATGTGGTACTGCAAGACTAACGCCTTGAACTGTTCCCATAACCAAAACTACAGAGGACTGAAGTCGAGGGAACAGGGGACCAAGGTGTGCCCCCTCCGCCCCAACCATTCCAAAAGACATGAAGCGTCAGCATCCGATATTCACACACATTGCAGATGAAATGTGACATAATGCATAAACCACATCGGTAGTCTTTACTGATGTGGTACCTCCTCAGACAAGGTAAGCAAAATGTTAACAAAAAGTTGACGATAATGAGCTCCATTAAATGTTTGGAGTAGGATATATGGCCCTAGTAACTTATCACCAAGAATGTCTATCCATTAGTTGACGGAGAAATGAGGTTGATGTACTCTTTGTACAGCAGCATAGGGGTTTTCATAAGCCCACACGTGCTGAGTATGGAAGTTCACAGCACGACCCTTTGTGAACCGCACAGGATCAGAGAAATAAATTCTTCGTCGAAAACAGTGGACCTGCAGCACGCTTCTGTATGGGCCAATGACACAACTATGATAGGCTATCGTGGTCCTCTGGCATTAGTGCCTGGATGTGTTGAAGGTGTTACGGATACAGCAATAGCTCAAGCAGTACCAGCCGGACAACAGGATGACTTATGCCTTCTGTTGGTGTCAATCGCCAAATACCCACACTGCTGTTGCACGTCTTTCGTCCAGAAAATCTGGTATGTCCTCCTGCATCTGAGGTGTGTGAACTGACTCATTCCGTCCACTATTCGTCTTTTGGAAGCTAGAAAATCCGTGTCCTTAAGAAGCCGAAAACTTTGGGTCAACAACTTATCGCATGGTACTCTGCAACGTGGGTATTTTTCTGCGTAGTGGGAACGTGCTTACGGGCTATTTCCAACTGCTAACCCATAGCAGATAATTATATCCGCCATGTCACTTTAGGAGTAGTACGCTTCCATTGTTAACAAGCAGAAGAGAAATGGAAAATTTACCATTCGTGAACAGTGCATTACAAATATCACAGTGACAGTAAACATTGCGATATGACTTACAGGGACTAGATGTTTGTCTGTGAACACATGTAATGTAGAATAACGTGATGCAATTCTGAAATGAACTTAAATGCCATACTCTGAATAAATAAATGCGATACATACTTATTGTTAAAAGCAATTTACTACAAAATAACACACACTAACAATGCTAAAACTATAGTACATGCAACACAACTGCCTGTAGATTACCCAGTGCTCAGACTTGTGTACACTGGAGTACGTCAATACGGAAAGTCACGTACAGTAGTGAACGCTATTGACGGATCATGGGTTGGGGTTCGGTTGTTTGGGGAAGGAGAGCTGACAGTGAGGTCATCGGTCTCATCGGATTAGGGAAGGACGGGGAAGAAAATCGGCCGTGCCCTTTCAAAGGAACCATCCCGGCATTTGCCTGGAGTGATTTAGGGAAACCACGGAAAACCTAAATCAGGATGGACGGACGCGGGATTGAACCGTCGTCCTCCCGAATGCGAGTCCAGTGTGCAAGCCACTGCGTCACATCGCTCGGTTCACGGATCATGGGGGCAGCACCTGTGGCCATACATCATTTGTTTATTTAATATCTACCTTGCGTGTCAGGCGGACATATTCACACCCGAACGTCTTCAGCCACTATGGACAAGTGTAGAGATCTCACAAAGTATGCATTTCCAGACCCACGTTCAAGGTATTTTTTTTCTTGTTCTTGTGGTTGGTATCACCTATCAAAATATTTGCCACTATTTCTCCAATATTCGGTGTAGGTATTCCACCCAAGAGTCTTCAGGCGCATTTGCTCTGGTGTTCCGACAGATATTTTCAATTTCGTGTTTGGAATGTGTAGGTGGAGTCAGTCGAAATTAATACTGTTCATTACGCCTGTCATGATGTGCCACTGTCGCCGCAAAGCGTCGGTTTGTTCCCGGTAAAAAAAAATTAATTTATTTTCAAAGCGGAATTTCACGTACCCATTCGGATGGACGGGCCACAAACTAGTCTACAACGTTTTTCGCTTCATCCATTTGTATTAACAGGAGCGGGAAAACTCTAAGAATAACCGATACTCTAACAGCGACAACATGGCCCTGGCCCAAATTGATTGCTACCGCCGCTCTCCGTTTTCCAGTTTTCCTGCTAATACGTATCGCTAAAACGAATACCAAGCTGGACTCATCTCGGGCCGCTCTATCGAATGAGAATGTAAAATTCCGCTTCAAAAAGCATTTCGCGTGTAACGGAAACAAACCGAAGCTTTCCTTCGACGTGATGACCAGTACACGTTTGGACTGACTGCATCTACACATTTAAAATATCTACTGAAAAGCCAGAAGAAATGTGCCTGAAGACTTTTAAGAGAGACATCCGGTACATTTATACACTGAAGTGGCAAAAGTCACGGAGCACGTCGTAGCATCGTGTCGGACCTCGTTTCACCCAGTACAGAGCATCCATCATCTCCGTGTGGCGTGTACTCAAAAAGTCGACAGAAGTCCCTTGCAGAAATATTGCACGCTGCCTCTGTATCCACACATAATTACGAAACGCTGCCTCACCTGTAATCGAACACAGGCAGATGCAGCTCAAGTGCGTTCTGGGTACTGATACTCTAATAGAGGTGGTGATATCTGGCATAAAAGCTGAAACCTTACTGCCTGCAGCCTCCTGTAACAAATCGTCCCGTGTGCTGGATTTTTCCACGTGTAGAACATTCGCACTTACCTTGCTCAGAGATCCGTCCTGTTCCGCACCATTCTGTCGCGAGAGTTCCCGCCACTCATTGTCGTTAAGTGGATTATGTTGTGGATCAGCGGGTTCGATTTTCTCCAACTGTGGTGGTCCCGCCAAGGCATTCCTATTCTGCTCACGGTCCCCTCATGAGCAGTCTCTGCTTTCGTGGTGTAACGTTTTCTGGCAGCACGCATCCAAAGTGAAAGTTAAAAGAACATTTCGATGTATAATGTTCATTGCAACAAATAATTTATATGTGTTTCTGTTAATTGTATTTCAAAAGGACATTTAAAAGATAATTATGAATTTTGCTATTATAAATGATTATTCAAAGACTGTTAAATACTATCTGTGGCGGAGGATGTGAAAACCGCTACAGAAGAAAGGATATGTTATCAAAAACGACAAAGACTGTACAAAAATTAGGTAAGATATAAAGTGGCAATATATTGCAGTAGAATCGCTTGCCTTCTGCACAGACTAAATGGGAGAGGAACCCGCAACGTTGCATTAGGCTATTACGTAGTCTTCATTTGTCATAAGTCGATGATCGACGCCATTTGTAGCTGGGATTGTAAACGGTGTGTAAAGATTTTAATTGTTTCTGTTAAAATATATTTATCTAGTAAAATCTGTTTGTCACAATTACTGCAAAGTTCGCACCGGACATTACCCATTTTATTTTAGAATTTCCAGCATTTTATTGGATATCGCTGGCAGTACGGAGCTGCGCCGTGAGCGAGCATTCTGGAACAGCGGCAGATTAAAATATACCATCGCAATAACGACCACATCCTAAAAAGGGTACAGGTAGAGGTGAACGAAAATAAAAAAGTGTTTCTTTTCACAGCATTCCATACGCAGAATACAAAGAGATAGTAGATTTTATCTTGTGCATTCACAGGTGGATACAAGCTGCAGCTCTTTTAAATTTTCATTCAAAATTAGGAACATATCGTGAAGTGTATTTAAAAGTGGATAATTCTTCAGGAGAGCTTACAAATATAAAAAAGAATTCATAAAGTAAAGATAGTCTTATGCTTCAAAGCTAGTCGGGCTATATCCAATAAACAAAAATCCAGTGCAACGTGAAAATCTTTGCTAAGTTCGATGGAAAATAATATTTTCATTCTTGTACAAACAGCAGTAGTCCTTGAATAAAAATTAAACTTGAATCATTATTTTGGGAACATTCAAAGAAATTCGTTTTTATTAATCTGCAATAGAATATTTCATACCTAAAGTAATAATCACAGATAAAAAATTTATTGCAACCTTTGAAAACTCCCTTTAGAAAAATTTATGAATGATTGTGCTGATAATCTCCTTTACGTTATTTGATTTTCAAACAGTTGAGCAAAACTCAACGTACTCAGACATTTCTCTTTACTTACTCTGATCATCACTAAACGGACTCACAATATTTTAGCGAAACGCAATCTGACTTATATAATCCCCACAAAAGAATGGCCCCGACTAACAATAACCTATACCTTTCATGAATCACTAACCTCATAAAAATCTTCCTTACTCGAACTACTGCAATATAGCGAGCGCCAGTACTGCCAGCTACATAAACGATTCTAACTATTGAAGGCACTAACTAGAAATCAAGTCCTACAAATTTACTCTGATGGACACACGTCCAGATCATCCGCTCTCAAAACTCTGTCATCTCTCTCCCCACATCCAACACTGCTGGCGGCTCACCTCCAACTGCGCTACGCTAAGCGCTGTTCACATCCAACTGCCCAACACTACAATAGCGAATATTTCAACAATGCCAACCAGCCACAGACTGCACACAGCATAATCAGTGATTTTCATACAGAGCGCTATGTGGCGTTACCAACATAAAAAACTAAACAGCCTACTTACACCTTTCATTTCTCATGTCCATCCATGTATATGTTAAGTTCAATCTCAATGGTTTCCCAATCAAATTAAACGCAGAAAACAAAGTTTAAAACCAAACGTCAGCTCCCGAATAATTAAAACAGACAGAAAGGCATTAAAGTGGTTTCTGATCCCACTGCTTTCAGGGTTTTGTGATTGCGTTCGCGTGTCTCTTCATTCCTGTACTGATTTGCCCTATCTTTTTCTATTCCCCAGTTGTTCCCAAATCACCGCCACCCGTTATTGCTATCACCACTCAGCTGATCCCAGCCCCGTAATCGGTCTCACTACGACCGCCCGTTATTGTCGCTACTACATCTACATTTATACTGCGCAAGCCACCCAACGGTGTGTTGCGGAGGGCACTTTACGTGCCACTCTCATTACCTCCCTTTTCTGTTCCAGTCGCGTACGGTTCGCGGGAAGAAAGACTGCCGGAAAGCCTCCGTGCGCGCTCGAATCTAATTTTACATTCGTGATCTCCTCGTGAGGTATAAGCGGGGCGAAGCAATATATTCGATACCTCATCCAGAAACGCACCCTCTCAAAACCTGGACAGCAAGCTACACCGTGATGCACAGCGCCTCTCTTGCAGAGTCTGCCACTTGAGTTTGCTAAACATCTCCGTAACGCTATCACGCTTAATAACCCTGTGACGAAACGCGCCGCTCTTCTTCGGATCTTCTCTATCTCCTCCGTCAACCCAATCTGGTACGGATCCCACACTGATGAGCAATACTCAAGTATAGGTCGAACGAGTGTTTTGTAAGCCACCTCCTTTGTTGATGGACTACATTTTCTAGGGACTCTCCCAATGAATCTCAACCTGGTGCCCGCCTTACCAACAATTAATTTTATATGATCATTCCACTTCAAATCGTTCCGCACGCACACTCCCAGATACTTTACAGACAGAAACGCATAAAACTGGTTTTTGATCCCACTGCTTCCAGGGTTCTCGTGACCGCGTACGTGTGCCCCTTCATTCCTGTACTGATTTACCCTACGTTTTTCTATTCCCCAGTTGTTCCCAAAGGAACTAGGGTGGCCGCGTACGGTCAGTCACTCTGGTCTAGGTTTTCGACTGCGCCCGCAACTGGAATCGTGCGTTTGCGCACCGCGTGACTAGATCGTATACTTAGACACATACTCCCCCAAATCGTACTCGAACTCTTATTGCACCGCTTTAAATGCTTCCAAATCATCCTTTCATTTTGCAAAACGATGAGATATCAGTCCCCTATAACTTAGAACTACTTCAACCTAACTAACAAAATGACATCACACTGAAGCGCCTAGAACCTCATGGCCACAGCGGCCGGCTGCATTTGGCAGCTGGGATGATGTGACACATGTGGGTTGGCATGATAGTCAGGCAAATACTGATCAGCTCTGTTTCTCCGAACGTATAAAACAAAAATTGATTAGCCTGTACCATGTGTTCGAGCAAACGGGCGGCGCTCGTAAATCCAGAATATTTAAAGAAGAGTATTACGATAATGTTGTGTGGGCTCGTGCAGCCTCCGACCAGTAGGCTGAAAGGAATGTGTGTGAGTGAATTCCTAAAGTACCAAACTGCTGAGATCATCACTTACACTAACCCCAACTAAGAACAACACACAACCCATGCAAGAGACAGGACTCGAATCTCCGGCAGGAAGGACTCTCAATCCGTGAAATGCGCCTCAAACCTCGTGTCTACTCCGCCCGGCGCTGAAAGGAAAGCCTGCCGAAATTCCCTTACTGTCGCACAACGCCGCGATCTGGTCCTCATTGGCATGGCAGGTTCCCCTGCTAAGAAACAACGGACGAATCCAGTTGCGTGTGCTGGGCCACACTGGAGAAAGCACAAATTCGAACAGTTCCGACCAGGCATAGGGTGAATTCAGTTAACCGAATTCAGGAACAACTCAAACTCACGTAGTGAAAGGAAATGCTTAAAACAGAAACTTTGCCTTTCTCTCGCGAAGGTCTGTCCTCCGCCGCGAAAGCTTCCCGCAACATTGCTTTCCCTTTAATCGCACTTATCCTCGCGTTCCGAGTCCCTCTTTGCACTTTATTCCCTGAGGCTCCAACTCCATCAGCCCCTATACATCTACATTTACATGGATACTCTGCAAATTATATTTAAGTGGCTGGCAGAGGGTTCATCGAACCCCGCTCGACCGTTACGGTTGCAGGTTCGAATCCTGCCTCAGGGATGGATGTGTGCGATGTCCTTAGGTTAGTTAGGTTTAAGTAGTTCTAAGTTCTAGGGGACTGATGACCTCAGAAGTTGAGTCCCATAGTGCTCAGAGCCATTTGAGCCATTTCATCGAACAACCTTCACAATTCCCTATTATTCCAATCTCGTATAGAGCGCAGAAGAAACGAACATATATATCTTTCAATGCGAGGTCTGGTTTCCCTTATTTTATTATGCTGATCGTTTCTCCCTATGTTGGTCTCCGTCAGCAGAATATTTTAGCATTCGGAGGAGAACGTTGGTGATTGAAATTTCGTAGGAAGCTTTCTCTGCAACGAAAAACGCCTTTGTTTTAATGATCTCCATCCCAAAGCCTCCAACATTTCAGTCACACTCTCTCCCCTATATCGTGATAATACACTTTTTCGATGCACCCCGTCAGTCCTATGTGGTAAGGATCCCACACCGCACAGCAGTATTCTAAAAGATAACGGACAAGCATAGTGTAGGCAGTCTCCTTAGCAGATGTATTACACTTCCAAAGTCTCCTGCCAGTAAAATGCAGTCTTGGGTTAGCCTTCCCCAGAACATACTCTGTGTGTGACTTACAATTTAAGTTGCTCGTAATAATAATTCCTAGGTATTTACGACCTTTAGATTTTTCTGATTTATCGTGTAACCGAAGTTTAACGGATTACGTTTAGCACTCATGTGGATGACCTCACACTTTCCGTTATTTAGGGTCAATTGCCAATTTTCGCACCATCCAGATACCTTTTCTAAATGGCTTTGCAATTTGTTTTGATCTTCTGATGACTTTATTAGCCGATAAACGACAGGGTCATCTGCAAACAATCAAAGACGGATGCTCAGATTGTCTCCAAAATCGTTTATAGAGATGAGGAACAGCAAAGGAACCCTGGAGAACGCCAGGAATCACTTCTGTTTTACTCGATGACTTGCACCCCCAAACTCTGATAGGAACCTAATTGGTATACACTCTGGGCCAGAAGACATGCATTTATTAAGTAATTCAAGTTGCTTCACTACTCCAAGGATATCTACTTCGACGTTACTCATGTTGGCACCTGATCTTGTTTCGAATTCTTGAATATTTACTTCGTGTTCTTTTGTGAAGGCATTTCGGATAACTGTGTTTAGTAGCTCTGTTTTGGCAGCACTGTCTTCGATAGTATCTCCATTGCTATCGCGCAGAGAAGGAATTGATTGAGTCTTGCCGCTAGCATACTTCACATACGAACAGAATCTGTCTGAATTTTCTGCCAGGTTTGGAGATAAAGTTTCGTTGTGAAAACTATTATAAGCATGTCGCATTGAAGTCAGCGCTAAATTTCGAGTCTCTTTAAAAGATCGCCAATGTTGGAGATTTTGTTTCCGTTTAAATTTGGTATGTTTCGTTGTTTCTGCAACAGTGTTTTGACGCGTTTTGCGTAGCAATGAGGATGAACTGCGTCGTTTGTTAATTTATTTGGTGTAAATCTCTGAATTGCCGCCGATACTATTTCTTTGCATTCAAGTCACATCTGGTCTGCAGTGAAATTATTAATGTGGAAGGAGTGGAGGAAGATGTTATGTGAATTTTTATGTGCTTTTTTGAACAGGTATATATTTCGTTTATTTGTGGAGGACTTGGGGGTCTGGGTACGTTCAATAATACCAGTATACGTTTTAATCCTCGTTACTAGTTCAGGATTATTCCTTGTTAACAGGTAAAGCGCGGTTTTCACAACCTTTTACTATTCATGAAGTAACTGTTCGAAATAGTTGTCGGAGAAAGCGTTTAGCAAAATTTCGGATGATGTTTTATGCGTACCTCCGGAATTAAACATGTATTTTCACTAACATATCGAGGATAGATTAAAGGCACCACGAACTATATTTGTATGAGTCGGGTACGCGTTTGAAATTAAACTCAACTCGTCTTTGAACCTTTCAGCTACTGTATCATCTGAATTGGGAGGTCGGTAAAAGGATCCAGTTATTATTTGATTCCGGTTGCCAAGAATGTCCTCTGTGCATACTAATTCGCAGGAACTGTCTACTTCAATTTCGGGACAACCTACTTTGAGGTGAGCCACACGTTTCTTCAAGTCACGAGCTACGTATCGTCCCCTCTGGACCAAACCTGGGTGTTGCTCACAGTAGCCGGCAGTCTGTTGCTTTATCGCCACCGCCTGCGGCCGAACTGGTGCTCGCTGTCTCTGCGACGTTAACTCCCGGCTCTCGGCAGCTCTTTGGAACAGGAACTCGGGCGCAGCAAAAGACGGAGTACGTATCGCGCTGATTCTCTGCTCTGCCTGACCCTTCGTGGCTTCCAAACGCCCGGCAGCCGCTCTCTCAGCTCGGGACAGTAGCTCTACGCGTTCACTTTGGGACAGCCACGAACGTCGCCATAACCCTGCTCTCCTGTTCTTCGAGCACTCTGTTTAGCGGCAACTGCTCGATTTCAGCTTCACAGACGCTTCTCGACGACCCTCGACGTTTTCGCTAACTCGATCGCTATTTCATCCCGTAGCATCTTCTAAAGTCATTCGCTTTACTTTCCACGTTCCGTTCGAGCTTAAGATTCGCAGCTTCTAAGTCATCAAATAGCTTTTCATTCACTTTCCTCGGCTCATTAAATTTCTCTTCAGTCCCTTCGTGAGTTCACCAACCGGCACAGAGGTTGTTTGAGAATAGCGGAAAAAAAAAATTGCATGCAGTTAATGCAATACTAAATCTAACCATAGTACATAACATCGTTAAATGAACCTGTATAATTAATCAACGGATTGTGAATTTGGCACATTAGTTCTACTCATTCCTCTCTCTGGGTACTTCGTTATCACTGTCTTTTTGTGCAGCATATTAAAATCAGGCTAATATTTCAAAGAAAGAAGCAGTTAAGAGCATCGAGTTGCAAGTCTGGCAGCTATTTGGTGCGTTCTGAAGTAGTTAGAGGACACACGATTTGAGTTTTCATGAAACACATTTATTCAAAAATAGCCACAAAGAATTATGGGTGGACATTCTGAAGATATACTTAAGTTGTGCCTGAACACGAAATAAACTAATCTGATCTGGCAAGAAGAAATTACATAGCGCAATTTAACTATGCATACGTGAGGGAAAAGAGAGGAAAGGGAACAGAAACATATGACTTCAGTTATCCAATCAAGCTTCACACGAAAACGACGAAATTCAGAGGAACATTACCTGCATTGCGTGCATGCACTAACATCAAAGGGGTTTACACCGATTGAAACATCTTGTTACAGCAAATACACCACCTGAGAATTCACGCAAGCATCATGAAAAGAAGTCACCTGAGTTGCACATCCAACTGTTTCAAACAGATGTGAGTGAAAATCGCTAAATGTATAAATCAATGAGAGTACACCACTGTAACAACGAATAGATCATGAATCACACCGAATTCATAATAAAACCATCAAGGCGGAAGGCCCCAATGATTCGAGAAACATATGGCCCCCATTAAACAAAGGCAGCTGCTACACGTTCCCACAAAACACGGAAATGCAGTAACGCAAATATTCACCCATAACTTATCAGTTAAAATAACACGGACCAACTATTGAGATTCAGTAATAGAGCGCAACGCTCACAGAATAAAGACAACTCGAGATCACAGCAGAAAATAGAACATGCGATAAACTACAATACATAAAAAGAAATATCGCACATACACGATAACACAAGTTCTGTCATATTCACAAAGCTTTAAAGCACATTAACTCAGGCTAACCATATCCCGTAGAGCGCATTGACACAACAATAGTAGAAAGGAACAAAGCAAACTCCGGACACTGACAAAATCATAGACTCAAGCATCCTATTAAGAGCAATATAAAGCAAGAAGTAATCGAAACACTTCATTCAGGCCAAGAGCTTTTCCGAACGGCTCCACGCATGAAGACCGCGTTTGAAGCTACGACCTATCTCATCACTGGCAGGAGAGGGCTCACTTAAGAGCACAGCTACATCCACCGAGTTCAGTCCGGAACCGCGCGACTGCTACGGTTGCAGGTTCGAATCCTGCCTCGGGCATGGATGTGTGTGATGTCCTTAGGTTAGTTAGGTTTAAGTAATTCTAAGTTCTTGGGGACTGATGACCTCAGAAGTTACGTCCCATAGCGCTCAGAGCCATACATCCACCGACAGCCACCGCTCGGCTCGGAGCGCATGGAAAGCCCACACGGGAAACGGAAAATACCAACTTGACAACCACGAAGGTGTCGAACAGCACCGATAGACCTCTTTGCCCACGTAAGAGGTACAAAACTGGTTATCCTGTGCTTCTAGCAGACGAAAAGCAGCTCAAGTACCAAATGCAAGACAAACCTGAAAAGACACATAAAAAGACATGGTCACACAAGATAGGCTAATGGACGAACTTTATAAATATGGGTCTCGATTACACATGGAATATAAATGGATCACTTAAGGTACTGACATACTGATGCGCAGAACGAGTTGCTTGCACTTAACGTCAGATTATCACTGAAACTTCTCAGTCCTTCTGGGACAGTTAGTAGAACCAACTGCAGACAAACAGAATCAAACAGGGCAACAGTCTTATCAAGCGACTCTACACAGACATTTCAACATATCATAAACACACTAAATATAATCCTTCATGCAGTGATTTATGCGTTTCCTCCTGTTGAGTTACGGGGTACTTTTAATGATATGAGCGTCCACTATCTACATCTATAAGTACATGGGTAGACTGCAAATCACACTTAAGTGCTTGGCAGAGGGTTTATCGAACCACCTTCACAATAATTCTCTATTATTCCAATCTCGAACAGCGTGGTGGAATAACTAACACGTATATCTGTCAGTGCGAGCTCTTATTTCCCTTATTTTACTATGATGATCTTTTCTCCCTATGTAGGTCAGCGTTAACAAAATATTTTCACGTTCGGAGAAGAAAGTTAATGACTGAAATTCCGTGAGAAGATTCCGCCGCAACGAAAAACGCCTTCGTTTTGATGACGTCCTCCCCTAACTGTGTATCATGCAGTGACACTCTCTCCCCTATTCCATATTAATACAAAACGAGCAGCGCTTCATTGAAGTTTCTCGATGTACTCCGTTAATTCCATCTGGTATCAATTCCGCACCGCGCAGCAGTACTTCGAAAGGAGACGGACAAGCACAGTGTAGCTAGACTCATCAGTAGATCTGTTACATATTTTAACTGTTCCGCCAAATAAACGCAGTCTTTGGTTTCTCTTCCCCGCATCATTTTCTCTCTCTTCTTTCCACTTAAGTAGTTCGTAACTGTAATTCTTAGGTATTAATTTAAAATTACGGCTTTTAGATTTGATTTATCGTGTAGCCGATGTTTAACGGATTCCTAGTAGCACTCTTGCGGATAACCCCACACTTTTCATAGCTTTGCGCTAATTGCCAACTGCCAACTTTCGAACCATACAGATATCTTTACTAAATTGTTTTGCAACTGATTTCGATCTTCTGATGACTTTACTAGACATTACCTACAAACAGTGATCGTAGATGGCAGCTACTCATGATCGCAACAGAGTTTCACTGGACACGGGGAGAAGAACATTTTTCCATAACACATCCGTCAGTAGTTCTCTTTGATGAACAGGATGTGCTTCACTTCAGCAACTGCTTCATTTCTGCACTACAATAGGGTGTCTCACGGAGACCTAGGAGCTATAAAGAGCTTGGAAAATCCCTGTCGGCTAGTCTCATAGTCTTTAAACCGGAGAAGCTTATTTTGCTGTAATTGGTTTTGTGGAACCGAGAATTCATGCAGACTTTTCCCCATGGGAGTAATGTCTCAAACTTTCTACGCTTTGATCGATCCCTGGAAGACCAGTAGTAGGTTCCGAAGCCCATCTGGAGGCATTCTGTAATCTTTGGTTCTTCAGAGTGTTGATGAAACACAGAAATTGCATCGGGTTTGAATACAACAGGCACCATGTGGACTTTTCCCATGGGAGTAATGTCTCAAAATGTCTACGTTCTGAACGTTCCCTGGCTGACCAGCAGTAGTTTCGGAATCGCATCTGGATGAATTATGTAATCTGTGGACCTTTAGAGTGTTGATATAACACAGAAATTGCATCGAGATTCAATACAACAGGACAATGCGGACTTTTCTCCATGGGAGTAATGTCTTAAACTGCCTACGCTTTGATCGTTCCCTGGAAGACTAGTAGTAGTTTCCGAAGTACATCTGGAGGCATTCTGTAATCTGTTGATATTCAGTGTGTTGATGAAACCCAGAAAATGCATGGGGATTGAATACAAAAGCCTCCACACCCACGTTTCTTTATGGGAGTAATGTCTCAAACTGTCTACGCTTAGATATTTCCCTCTAGGACCAGCAGTTGTTTCTGAAGGACATCTGGAGGCATTCTGTGATCTGCGGACCTTCAGAATGTTGTTGAAACACAAAAATTGCATCGCGATTGAATACAATAGGTACCATGCGGACTTTTCTCCATGGGAGTAATGACTCAAATTGTCTCCGCTTTGATGGTCCTCATGAAGACCAGTAGTAGTTTCCGAAGCACATCTGGAGACATTGTGTAATTTGTGGACCTTCAGAGTGTTGATGGAAGATAGAAATTTCATCGCAATTGAAAACAACAGGCACCATGCGGACTTTTCTGGATGGGAGTCATGTCTCAAATTGCCTACGCAATGATCGTTCCCTGGAAGACCAGTAGTAGTTTCGGAAAGCAAATCTGGAGGCTTTCTATAATCTGTGGACCTTCAGAGTGTTGGTGAAACACAGAAATTGCATCTAGATGGAATAAAACATTCACCATGCGGACTTCTCTCCATGGGAGTAATATCTCAAACTGTCTATGCTTTGATCGCACCCTGGAAGACCAGTAGTAGTTTCCGAAGCACATCTGGACTCATTCTGCAATCTGTTGATCTTCAGTGTGTTGATGAAACACAGAAATTGCATCGGGATTGAATACAAAAGCCTCCATACCCACGTTTCTTCATGGGATTAATGACTCAAACTGTCTACGCTTTGATGGTTCCCTGGAAGACTAGTGGTAGTTACCGAAGCACATCTGGAGGCATTCAGTAATCTTTGGACCTTCAGAGTGTTGATGAAACACAGAAATTGAATCGGCATTGAATACTACCGGCACCATGCGGACATTACTCCATGGGAGTAATGTCTCAAATTGTCTACGATTTGATCGTACCCTGGAAGACCAGTAGTAGTTTCCGAAGCACATCTAGAGGCATTCAGTAATCTTTGGACCTTCAGAGTGTTGATGAAACACATTAATTGCATTGGCATTGAATACAACAGGCACCATGCGGACTTTTTTCCATGGGAGTAATGTCTCAAACTGTCTACGCTTTGATCGATTCCTGGGAGACCAGTCGTAGATTCCGTAGATTCTGAAGCACATGTCGTGGCATTCATTAATCTGTGGACCTTCAGAGTGTTGATGAAACACAGAAATTGCATTAGGATTGAATACAACAGGCGCCATGATGACTTAACTCCATGGGAGTAATGTCTCAAACTGTCTACGCTTTGATCGTTCCGTGGAAGAACCAGTAGTAGTTTCCAAAGCACATCTGGAGGCATTCAGTAGCCTTTGGACCTTCTGAGTGTTGATGAAACACTGAAATTACATCGAGATTTAATACAACAGGCACCATGCGGAATCTTCTCCATGGGAATAATGTCTCAAACTGTCTACGCTTTGATCGATTCCTGGGAGACTAGTCATGGCTTCCGAAGCCCATCTGGAGGAATTCTGTAAGCTTTCGACCTTCAGAGTGTTGATGAAACACAAAAATTGCATCGTGATGGAATCAACATTCACCATGCGGACTTTTCTCCCTGGGAGTAATGTCTCAAACTGTCTACGCTTTGATTGTTCCCTGGAAGACTAGTAGCAATTTCCGAAGCAGATCTGGAGGCATTCTGTAATCTGTGGACCTTCAGAGTGTTGATGAAACACAGAAATTGCATCGTAAGGGAATACAACATTCACCATGCGGACTTTTCTCCATGGGAGTAATGTCTTGAACTGTCTACGCTTTCATCGATTCCTGGGAGACCAGTAGTAGTATGCGAAGCACATCTGGAGGCATGCTGTAATCTTCCGTCCTTCAGAGTGTTGATGAAACACAGAAATTGCATCGAGATTGAATACAACAGTCACCATGCGGACTTTTCTCCATGGGAGTAATGTCTCAAACTGTCTTCGCTTTGATCGTTCCCTGGAAGACCAGTAGTAGTTTCCCAAGCAAATCTGAGGGCATTCAATTATCTGTGGACTTTCAGAGTGTTGATGAAACACAGAAATTGCATCGAGATGGAATACAACATTCACCATGCGGACTTTTCTCCATGGAAGTAATGTCTCAAACTGTCTATGCTTTGATCGTTCCCTGGAATACCATTAGTAGTTTCCGAAGCACATCTGGACCCATTCTGTAATCTGTTGACCTTCAGTGTGTTGATGAAACACAGAAATTGCATAGGGATTGAATACAAAAGCCTCCATACTTACGTTTCTTCATGGGAGTAATGTCTCAAACTGTCTACGCATTGATATTTCCCTGGAAGACTAGTAGTGGTTTCCGAAGCACATCTGGAGGCATTCAGTAATCTTTGGACCTTCAGAGTGTTGATGAAAAGCAGAAATTGCATTGAGATTGAATACAACAGGCACCATTCGGACTTTTCTCCATTGGAATAATCTCTCAAATTGTCTACTCGTTGATCATTCCCAGGAGGACCAGTAGTAGTTTCCGAATAACATCTGGAGGCATTATGTAATCTGTGGACCTTCAGAGTGTTGATGAAACGCAGAAATTGCATCGACCTTGAATACAACATTCACCATGCAGACTTTTCTCCATGCAGTAATACTCAAATTGTCTACCCTTTGATCGTTCCCTGGAAGTCCAGTAGTAGTTTCCGAAGCACATCTGGACCCATTCTGTAATCTGTTGAAATTCAGTGTGTTGATGAAACAAAGAAATTGCATCGGGATTGAATACAAACGTCTCCATACGCACGTTTCTTCATGGGAGTAATGTATCAAACTGTCTACGCTTAGATATTTCCCTGTAGGACCAGTAGTAGTTTCCGAAGCACATCTGGAGGCACTCTGTAATCTGTGGATCTTCAGAGTGATGATGAAACACAGAAATTGCATCGAGATTGAATACAACAGTCACCATGCGGACATTTCTCCATGGGAGTAATGTTTTAAACTGTCTACGCTTTGATCGTTCCCTGGATGACTCGTAGTAGTTTCCGAAGCACATCTGGAGGCATTCAGTAATCTTTGGATATTCAGAGTGTTGATGAAACAAATAAATTGCATCATGATTGAATACAACAGGCACAATGCGAACGTTTTTGCATGGGAGTAATGTCTCAAACTGACTACGCTCTGATCGATTCCTGGGAGACCAGTAGAGGTTTCCGAGGCCCATCTGGAGGCATTCTGTAATCTGTGGACCTTCAGAGTGTTTATGAAACAAAGAAATTGCATCGAGATTGAATACAACAGTCACCATGCGGACTTTTCTCCATGGGAGTAATGTCTCAAACTGTCTACGCTTTGATAATTTCCTGGAGGACAATTAGTAGTTTCCGAAGCACATCTGGAGGCATTATGTAATCTGTGGATCTTCAGAGTGTTGATGAAACACAGAAGTTGCATCGGGTTTGAATACAACAGGCACCATGCTTACTTTTCTCCATGGGAGTAATGTCTCAAACTGTCTACTCTTTGATAATTTCCTGGAGGACAATTAGTAGTTTCCGAAGCACATGTGGAGGCATTATGTAATCTGTTGATCATCAGTGTGTTGATGAAACACAGAAATTGCATCGGGATTGAATACAAAAGCCTCCAAACCCACTTTTCTTCATGGGAGTAATGTCTCAACTCTGTCTACGCTTAGATATTTCCCTGTAGGATCAGTAGTAGTTTCCGAAATACATCTGGAAGCATTCTATAATCTGTGGACCTTCAGAGTGTTGGTGAAACATAGAAATTGCATTGTCATTAAATACAACAGGCACCATGCTTACTTTTCTCCATGGGAGTAATGTCTCAAACTGTCTACGCTTTGATCGTTCCCTAGAAGACCAGTAGTAGTTTCCGAAGCACATTAGGAGGCATTCAGTAATCTTAGGACATTCAGAGTGTTGATGAAACACAGAAATTGCATCGGCATTGAATACAACAGCACCATGCGGACTTCTCTCCATGTTAGTATTGTCTCAAATTGTCTACGCTTTGATCGTTCCCTGGAAAACCAATAGTAGTTTCCGAGGCACATCTGGAGGCATTCTGTAATCTGTGGACCTTCAGAGTGTTGACGAAAGATAGAAATTGCATCGGGATAGAATACAACAGGCACCATGCGGACTATACTCCATGGGAGTAATGTTTCAAACTGTCTACGCTTTGATCGATTCCTGGGAGACCAGTCGTAGATTCCGAAACACATGTCGATTCATTCATTAATCTGTGGACCTTCAGAGTGTTGATGAAACACAGAAATTGCATCGGGATTGAATACAACAGGCGCCATGCGTACTTTTCTCCATGGGAGTAATGTCCCAAACTGTCTATGTTTTGATCGTTCCCTGGAAGACCGGTAGTAGTATCCGAAGCACATCTGGACTCATTCTGTAAACTGTTGACCTTCAGTGTGTTAATGAAACACAGAAATTGCATAGGGATTGAATAAAAAAGCCACCATACGCACGTTTCTTCATGGGAGTAATGTCTCAAACTGGATACGCTTCGATATTTCCAGGTAGGACTAGTTGTAGTTTCCGGAGCACATCTGGAAGCATTCAGTTATCTTTGGACGTTCAGAGCGTTGATGAAACACAGAAATTGCATCGAGATTGAATTCAACAGGCACCATGCGGACTTTTCTCCATGGGAGTAATGTCTCAAACTGTCTACGACTTGATCGTTCCCTGGAAGACTAGTAGTAGTTTCCGAACCACATCTGGAGGCATTCAGTAATCTTTGGACCTTCAGAGTGTTGATGAAACGCAGAAATTGCATCGAGATTGAATACTACAGGCACCATGCGGACTTTTCTCCATGGGAGTAATGTCTCAAACTGTCTACGCTTTGATCGTTCCCTGGAAGACTAGTAGTAGTTTCCAAAGCACATCTGGACTCATTCTGTAATCTGTTGATCATCAGTGTGTTGATGAAACACAGAAATTGCATCGGGTTAGAAACCAACAGGCACCATGCTTACTTTTCTCCATGGGAGTAATGTCTCAAACTGTCTACGCTTTGATCGTTCCCTGGAAGACTCGTAGTAGTTTCCGAAGCACATCTGGACTCATTCTGTAATCTGTTGATCATCAGTGTGTTGATGAAACACAGAAATTGCATCGGGATTGAATACAACATTCATCATGCGGACTTTTCCCATGGGAGTAATGTCTCAAACTGTCTACGCTTTGATTGATTCCTGGGAGACCAGTAGTAGTTTCCGAAGCACATCTGGGGCATGCTGTAATCTTCCGAACTTCAGAGTGTTGATGAAACACAGTAATTGCATCGAGATTGAATAGAACATGCACCAATGCGGACTTTTCTACATGGGAGTAATGTCTCAAACTCTCTACGCTTTGATCATTCCCTGGAGGACCAGTAGTAGTTTCCGAAGCACATCTGTAGGCATTATGTAATCTGTGGACCTTCAGAGTGTTGATGAAACAAATAAATTGCTTCGGGATTGTATACAACACTCCCCATGAGGACTTTTCTCCATGGGAGTAATGTCTGAAACTGTCTCCGCCTGGATCGTTCCCTGGAAGACCAGTAGTAGTTTCCAAAGCAAATCTGGACCCATTCTATTATCTGTGGACCTTCAGAGTTTGATGAAACACAGAAATTACATCGAGATGGAATACAACATTCACCATGCGGACTTTTCTCCATGGGAGTAATGTCTCAAACTGTGCACGCTTTGATCGTTCCCTGGAAGACCAGTAGTAGTTTCCAAAGCACAACTGGAGGCATTCTGTAAACGGTGGACCTTCAGAGTGTTGATGAAACACAGAAATTGCATCGGGATTGAGTACAACAGGCGCCATGCGGACTTTTCTCCATGGGAGTAATATCTCAAACTGTCTACGTTTTGATCGTTCCCTGGAAGAACCAGTAGTAGTTTCCAAGGCACAACTCGAGGCATTCTGTAATCGGTGGATCTTCAGAGTGTTGATGAAACACAGAAATTGCATCGGGATTGAATACAACATTCACTATGCGGACTTTTCTCCATGGGAGAAATGTCTCAAACTGTCTATGCTTTGATCGTTCCCTGGAAGACTAGTAGTAGTTTCCGAAGCACATCTGAACTAATTCTGTAATTTCTGGACCTTCAGTGTGTTGATGAAACACAGAAATTGCATCGGGATTGAATACAAAAGCCTCCATGCGCACGTTTCTTCATGGGAGTAATGTCTCAAACTGTCTACACTTTGATATGTTCCTGGCAGACCAGTAGTAGTTTCCGAACCACAGCTGGAGGCATTCTGTAATCGGTGGACCTTCAGAGTGTTGATGAAACACAGAAACTGCATCGAGATGGTATACAACATTCACCATGCGGACTTTTCTCCATGGGAGGAATGTCTCAAACTGTCTACGCTTAGGTATTTCCCTATAGGACTAGTAGTAATTTCTGAAGCTCATCTGGAGGCACTCTGTAATCTGTGGACCTTCAGAGTGTTGATGAAACACAGAAATTGCATCGGGATTGAATATAACAGGCACCATGCGGAATTTTCTCCATGGGTGTAATGTCTCAAACTGTCTACGCTTTGATCGACTCCTGGGAGACATGTCGTAGATTCCGAAGCACATGTGCAGGCATTCTGTAATCTGTGGACCTTCAGAGTGTTGATGAAACACAGAAATAGCATCGGGAATGAATACAACAGGCGCCATGCGGACTTTTCTCCATGGGAGTAATGTCTCAAACTGTCTACGCTTTAATCGTTCCCTGGACAACCAACAGTAGTTTCCAAAGCACATCTGGAGGCATTCTGTAATCTGTGGACCATCAGATTGTTCATGAAACACAGAAAGTGCATCGGGATTGAATACAACAGGCACTATGCGGACTTTTCTCGATGGGAGCAATGCCTCAAACTGTCTTTGCTTACATCGTTCCTGGAAGAGCAGTAGTAGTTTCCGAAGCACATGTGGAGGCACTCTGTATTCTGTGGACGTTCAGAGTGTTGATGAAACATAGAAATTGCATTGTGATTAAATACAGCAGGCACCACGCTTACTTTTCTCTATGGGAGTAATGTCTCAAACTGTATACGTTTTGATCGTTCCCTGGAAGACCAGTAGTAGTTTCCGAAGCACATCTGGAGGCATTCTGTAATCTGTGGACCTTCAGAGTGTTGATGAAAGATAGAAATTGCATCGGGATTGAATACAACAGGCAGCATGCGGACTTTTCTCCATGGTTGGAGAGGAATGAAGAAAATTGTGAAGTAGAGGTAGGTGAGAACCAATGATAATGCAACACATAGTCTGTGACAATGGCAAAAAAGAAGAGAGACGGTGTGTCAGTGAGAAGATACAGCAGCAGTAGGAAGGAGTGAAACAGATAGTATCAGTAAGATAGAGCAAGCCAGAGACAGTGACAGCAAGAGGAAATACTACTACTACTACTACTACTACTACTACTACTACTAGTAGTAGTACTACTAGTAGTGGTAGTAGTAGTACTACTAGTAGTAGTAGTTGTAGTAGTAGTAGTGGGTGAGTGAGAATGGGCAAGCCATGGTGAGGGGTATGAGTGATATATTAGTGAGAAGAGAACAAGTATATTTGTGTACCAAAAGTGTTGGGAAATTTTTGGGAAGGTGCTGGGTAAAGTAGGATGAGGCAGCTGGAATCAGATTTTTCAGTCAATTATTTATAAAGGAGCTTACACACTTATTTGTGCTTAGAGAGGAGCATTTTCCCATTGGTAGATGAAACACTCAAAAAATATTACGTGTAACTGAAGTAAGTCATCAGGTTCTTCCATTTTCTCCCTATATAACACTTAAAATGCTGAGATGAAGTGGGAGATATGATACTGCGCAAAGAGTTTGACAGAGCACTGAAAGACCTAAGTTGAAACAAGGCCCTGGGAGTTGGCAACATTGCATTAGAACTACTGACAGCCTTAGGAGAGCCAGTCCTGACAAAACTCTACCATCTGGCGAGCAAAATGTATGAGACAGGTGAAATACCCTCAGACTTCAAGAAGAATATAATAATTCCAATCCCAAAGAATACAGGTGTTGACAGATGTGAAAATTACCGAACTATAAGTTCAATAAGTCACAGCTGCAAAATACTAACGAGAATTCTTTACGGATGAATGGAAAAACTGGTAGAAGCTGACCTCGGGGAAGATCAGTTCGGATTCCGTAGAAATATTGGAACACGTGCAGCAACACTGACCCTATGACTTATCTTAGAAGCTACATTAAGAAAAGGCAAACCTGTGTTTATAGCATTTCTAGACTTGGAAAAAGCTTTTGACAATGTTGGCTGGAATACAGGGAGTCGTTTCTGAAAGTATTTGTATGGAGTGTAGCTTTGTATGGAAGTGAAACATGGATGATAAATAGTTGGACAAGAAGAGAATAGAAGCTTTCGAAATGTGGTGCTACAGAAGAATGCTGAAGATTAGATGGGTAGATCACATTACTAATGCGGAGGTATTGCATACAATTGGAGAGAAGAGGAGTTTGTGGCACAGCTGGACTAGAAGTAGGGATTGGTTGGTAGGACATGTACTTAGGCATCAAGGGATCACCAATTTAGTATTGGAGGGCAGTGTGGAGGGTAAAAATCATAGTGGGAGACCTAGAGATTAATACACTAAGCAGATTCAGAAGGGTGTAGGCTACAGTATGTACTGGGAGATGAAGAAGCTTGCACAGGATAGAGTAGCATGGAGAGCTGCATCAAACCAGTCTCAGGACTGAAGATCACAACAACAACAACAACAACAACACTAAAAATCTTGAAAACGGCTTAATGTTTTTCCCCATTTGTGTGTTATTATTAGTGTATCAAAGAAATAAAAGAAGAAACTACTCCGTCTTCATCAGTGACCCATTATAAAGTTAGTTAGTTGCTCATTCCATGGACAATTTTGCATGACAGATTGTAATGATGTGGAGAAAGTCATTTTACATTGACATTCCAAGTTAATTTGTACATATAATTACTTTCTGATCATTTCCTAGTTTGTGTTTTTTCTTTATTATTTACAAAAAGAAATGTGTGTTCAGATTTAAGTTAGTAATTCCTGTTCACCATAGTATCCTTTGCATCACATATATGATGTAGGTATTGTCATAATTAGATACAGCATACATACATCACAATTCTAGATGTTAATATAACTAATATGAAATTAACATTATACAATGTGTTTAAAAAATTTCATAATGGACTAATGGATTGGTATTAGATGTGCCCTATAACAATTCTGACATACAAGCAGTACACTTCAAGAAACAAGAATATACAAACAATATTTAATATTTACAATGAGAACAGCATGTTTGAATGACACTGAAAAGAAAACAAGAGGTTATTAGTCATCAAGGAATTCAAAATACTCATCCATGATATAGAAACATTAATTTAATACTTAAGTTTTATTTCTGACTTAAATTTTTTGTCATCCATAATTCCCTTGATCTAAATTGACAGTGTGTTATACAGCTGTATTCCATAATGGCTCAACCTGTTTTGAGTTTTTGTTTTTATTTTTCTACATGCAGATTCTTCCTTATGTGTGTTGCACTTCTGTAAATCTGAATTCATATGTCAATTACTTGTGTGTGTACTTCTATCAGACATACTTTTGAATATGAACAACAATGGTACTGTAAGTATTATTAACTGCATGAATAAGGGCTTGCAGTGTGTTTGTGGAGAGCCGTATTTAATAATTTTAATGACATTTTCCTGTCATTTCAAAGTATCTGGAAGTGAGGTTTTTTGACACCTCAGAACATTCTTCTATAAGATGCAGCAGACTGGAAATAAGCAAAATACACTAACGGTGTACATTGTTTGCAACAAATTCCATAAATTATGCTCGGTGCAAAACATGCAGAATTGAGTTTCTTGGATATGTAAATGCAATGGCTTTTCCAGCTGAAGACATGGTCAGTGTGCATGCCCAATAATTCTGTAAACTTTACTTTCTCTATTTCATGGTCACTCAATAAAAAGTGGAGGATATACTTCTCATTTCCTTTACTGTACTGTAGGTAATTTATTTTATTTAAATTAAATGTTAACTTATTAGGAAGAAACCACTGCAGCACGGAATTCACAACTTTTTCAGCAGTAATAGATAAGGATTTTCCATCATCACCAAATTATTGTTGTATGGTCTGCAAATAACATCATTTTTGACAAACTGTTTGGGCTTTTAATGTCAATTATATAGATCAGAAATTATAGGTGGGGCCATGAACAGTACCCTACAGAACACCTGTTGCCACCCTCTTAGCATCTGATAGCCACTTTATTTTTTGCCTGTTTTGAGACCCTGTGAGTTCCAAAACCTGTGTTCTATGTTGTAGATAGGATTAAGTTAGTTCCTTGCCAATATCTTTGATGCTATAGCTTCCAGTTTCTAATGGAGTATTTAGTGGTTCACTGTATCAAAGGCATTGATAAGATCTTGGTTGATTCCTACAACACTTTTGTTATGGTCTAAATTCCTTCTGGCTCCTTCATGAGACTTGTATGGCTCCTGTGTTATAACCTGTATGAAAGCTGTGTTGATTACAATTCAGAAGATTGGAGGTGTCGAGATAGCTTATGATCCTGATTTTCATCAACTTCCTAAAGATTTATGAAAGAGATTGAAGGAGGGACATACGTCTGCAGTTTTCTACCTAGCATGAATACCCATTTTTGAACAGAGCTCTAACCTTAGAAATTTTCATCCTCTGTGTGAACACACCTTCACTGAATGAGAAATTGGCAGTATGTACCAGTGGCTACAAAATTTGTGGAGCAACTTTTTTATTTGTGACACTTGCACTTTATCCATTTCTGCAGACATTTTTGGCCTCAGACTATTAATTACTTCCACATTTCATATTCATGAGTGGAACTTATTCTCCTACTGATGCCTACTTTTGTGCTGTTATTTTCTTTTGTTTGTTAATGTTCATAATAGTTTCTCAAGTACACTTAGAAAGTAGTTAATAATGTAATTGAGCAATGCTTCTTTTTTTAGTTGATTGTTATCTCCAGATATAAGTATAGTCTCCTGTTCCTTACTGCTTTTCCCAGTTCTCTTTAACAATTTACCATGTTCTGCTTGATTCATTGTCTGACTCCCTTACCAATCTATAACTATGTAATATGTATGCTACATTAATTATCCTTTTTATACACTTACATTTGCAGTTTCATACTTTTTTTCCTTTTTAGTGTCAGAAAAAATTTTCACTTCAGTGTAGAAATTTCTCAGTGTGTGTTTGTAAGTGTATGTGAGTTGACTTTCATGAATCTTTATAGACAGCACATTTCCAGTTCTATCATGGAAAGAGAGAACATGTCATTTGTATTTGTTTGTGGCAATACGTATGCCGAGGATTGGTTAGTCAGTGTGGTAGTAAACTGGTGGCAGTTTTCAGGGGAGAAAATTCTTTTGTACCTATGATGTACTATTGTTGTATTTACGGGAAGTGTGAAAACTGTAATGAGTGCATTGTGGTCAGATAAGCCTAGGTCAATGTTCCTTACTTCTATATCTGAGGTTTCTAGATTTGAAGATGTATTGTCTATGAAACTTTTTGAAGAGTTTGTTAGCATAGCTGGGATATTTACACACATGCTGGAAAAGTTTTGCATCATCCCAGTTCCAAGAACTCCTGAAGATAGATGTTGACTGTGGATATTGTATTACAGACACAGTCCCTTTGACTGTTAAGAGATGTCACTAAACCCACCCAAAGATGTATACAACCATGCATGAGCAGCACCTCTTAGACGGAGGGGCTCCGACAGCCAATAAGTTCGAGTCATTCCACCTGGAAGGAGGTAGACAGCTCATGTTGTCTGAAGTTCAGCCATGCCTAGATGGCCAATACTGTGGTTTGATCACATCCACTTAGTTACTTTGTGCTAGGAAGGGCTCTCAACAGGGGAAGTGTCCAGGCATCTCGAAGTGAACCAAAGTGATAGTGTTCAAATATAGAGGACATACAGAGATACAGGAACTACTGATGACAATCCCCGCTCAAGCCACCCAAGGGCTACTACTGCAGTGGATGACTGCTAGCTATGGCTTGTGGCTCATAGGAACCCTGACAGCAATGCCAGAATAATGCTTTTTGTGCAGCCACAGGATGTTGTGTTATGACTCAAACTGTGCACAACAGGCTGCATGATGGGCAACTCCACTCCTGACATCCATGGTGAGGTTAATTTTTGCAACCATGACAACATGCAGTGTCTTACAGATGGGTCCGACAACATGCTGAACAGGCCACTCAGGATTGGCATCACATTCTCTTCACTAATGAGTACCAAATACGCCTTCAACCACACAATCGTTGGAGATGTGTTTAGAGGCAACACGGTGAAGCTGAACACCTAAGACACACTGTCCAGCAGGTGTAGTTTCACTATGTGGGGCTGATGTATGTTGCTGCTGGTCATGGAAGGCATCATAATGGCTGTATGATACATGAATGCCATTCTCCAACCAATAGTGCAATGATATCCTCAGCATATTCGTGAGGCATTAATTGTTGTGGACGAGAATTCATACCCCCATGAATGACTTCCTTCAGGATAATTATATTGTTTAACTAGAGTGGCCAGCATGCTCTCCAGACAGAACCCATCAAACTTGTCTGGGATGGATTGAAAATGGCTGTTTATGGATAACATGACCCGCCAACCACTCTTGGGGATCTATGCCAAATCGCCGTTGAGGACTGCGACAATCAGGACCAACAGTGCCTTGATGAACTTGTGGATGGTATGCCATGACAAATACAGGCATGCATCAATGCAAGTGGATGTGCTATTGGGTATTAGAGGTACCAGTGTATACAGAAATATGGACCCCCACCTGTGAAGGTATAACTGTATAGTGGTACAACATGCAGTGTGTGGTTTTTATGAGCAATAAAAAGGGCATAAATGTTGTTTTCTATTCCAATTTTCTGTACAGGTTCTCTACTCTCCAACTCTAGGGAATGAGGTTATGCAAAACATTTTTGATGTGTGTATTAGAATAAAAGTTGAAACTACATAGAAAATTAAGGAACGGAATTTTAATTGCACTGTGTACCAACATATTGACATTATAAAGTCCCAAGATACAATTATTGACTTTTTCTCACCACATAAGATGCTCAGTCTAATTTATAAAAATGTCTGGATCACAGATCTTGTTTCTAGAACACTTTCACAGCTGCCACACTTTCTATACCAAGAAGTCCCTTCCATACAGCCTAGTCATCCATGGCTGTTGCATCAGTAGTGATGAGCAGTTCCTCTGAAAATATGCTGAGGATCTCACTGAGGCCTTCACAGACTGTTAATACCTTCCCAGCTTTGTAGAACAACACATCCCCGTGCCTTATTGCTCCAGTCACCCACCACCTCGCAAAGATACAGCATTCCACTCATGACATGGTAGTACAATCAGGACTGGAGCAACCATATCATATTCTCCTTCTCCCCTGCAGGTCCGGGGTTTAGAGTAGGCCCGAGGTATTCCTGCCTGTCGTACAAGGAGTTTCACATGTTTCAGCCCTTATGTGATGGCCTCCTGTAGGGTTTGACTTCCATTCTTCAAACATTTCCAAAAGAATGAGCCAACTGGAGAAGGGAGCCTTAAAAGGTCCATTGTGTCCTTCGTGAATTAAGATCTTTAGACCCGTGACCACACAGGCATCGTGCTGCTGATGCCTGCACTGTTAACTCCCTGATATGCCAAGGGGTAGATGTCCATCCTCCTGGGGCACCGGGACTCCCAGCAAAGGCTATCCTATCAGATGGCGCCTGTTGGGAGGGCCCCTGGTCAGAGTGGGCGGCATCAGGGTGGATGACAAACGATGAAGCGCAGTCCATCATCTCTTGCTGGTGGTGAAACACCAGCAGTTTCTAAGCTATCACAAGCACAATTCAACACACAAAAGTACAAGTAAGAGCTTAAATGTTGTCCAGGGTATCACATTTCACAGAGACATTGTTTTGCAGTCCGAAATTGAGCTGCATGCCAATTTAGAGTGACGAGGTGTAAATTTCATCCAGCATGTCCACCGGGGTCGGAAGGATAATGAGGTTGCCAGCGGTGCCTTCATATTGGCCTTTGAGGGTGATACATTGTTCAAGAAGGTCAAGGTGATGGTCTACTGGTGTGATGTAAAGACCTGTATCCATCCCCCAACTCGGTGCTTTAAGTGCTGGAAGTTCAGCAATATGTTTTCCCGCACTACTTCCAGTGTCACAAGCCAAGATTGTGGTTGCCCACCACATCACAATACTCCATGTGCACTGCCTTCCACGTGTGTCAACTGCAGAGAGCACCATTCACCTTGCTCACCTGACAGCAGGATTCTCCAGAAAGAAAGGAGAATCATGGAGTACAAGACCCTGGACTGAATGACCTACACTGAGGCTAAGAGAAAATTTGAACACATGCATCCTGTGTGTATGACATAGTCTTGCACCACCCCTACAACAGTTCTGACACCATGAGCTGTGCCAAACCAGGTCACCTCTCAGAGCTGGTAGACTCCCCTGCCCCCCTGATGTTGGAGAGCATTTCCATCCCTGTTGATCCTGCACCACCTACTTGAGGAGCAACACGACCCCCGCCCCCCCCCCCCCTCCCCCACCGCCGCCATCATTGCGCAACAATCAAGGCTGGAGCTGGAGAAGCGTAAGTGTTCTTCAGCTTCTCTCCCTAGGAAGTGGTCCCTTGGGTCACTCCATTCCTAGGTATCTTCTAGTGGGAAACATGCTGGCCAGGGTAGTTGACTTACTCCTTCTAGAGCACGTTGGGTGGCAGGGGATACATGCGGACGTGCATTGTCCTGTTGGAACAGCAAGTTCCCTTGCTGGTCTAGGAATGGTAGATCGATGGGTTCGATGACGGTTTGGATGTACCGTGCACTATTCAGTGTTCCCTCGACGATCACCAGAGGTGTACAGCCAGTGTAAGAGATTGCTCCCCACACCATGATGCTGGGTGTTGGCCCTGTGTGCCTCGGTCGTATGCAGTCCTGATTGTGGCGCTCACCTGCACGGCACCAAACACGCATACGACCATCATTGGCACCATGGCAGAAGCTACTCTCATCGCTGAAGACGACACATCTCCATTCGTCCCTCCATTCACGCCTGTCGCGACACCTCTGGAGGCTGGCAGCACGATGTTGGGGCGTGAGCGGAAGACGGCCTAACGGTGTGCGGGACCGTAGCCCAGCTTCATGGAGACGGTTGCGAATGGTCCTCGCCGATACCCCAGGAGCAACAGTGTCCCTAATTTGATGGAAGTGGCGGTGCGGTCCCCTACGGCACTGCGTAGGATCCTACGGTCTTGGCGTGCATCCGTGCATCGCTGCGGTCCGGTCCCAGGTTGACGGGCATGTGCACCTTCTGCCGACCACTGGCGACAACATCAATGTACTGTGGAGACCTCACGCCCCACGTGTTGAGCAACTCGGCGGTATGTCCACCCGGCATCCCGCATGCCCACTATACGCCCTCGCTCAACGTCCGTCAACTGCACATACGGTTCACGTCCATGCTGTCGCGGCATGCTACCAGTGTTAAAGACTGCAATGGAGCTCCGTATGCCACGGCAAACTGGTTGACACCTACGGCGGCGATGCACAAATGCTGCGCAGCTATCGCCATTCGACGGCTAACACCACGGTTCCTGGTGTGTCCACTGTGCCGTGCGTGTGATCATTGCTTGTACAGCCCTCTCGCAGTGTCCGGAGCAAGTATGGTGCGTCTGACACACCGGTGTCAATGTGTTCTTTTTTCCATTTCCAGGAGTGTAGATCTCACCAGACCCTCTCACATGATGGATATAAACTATTCAGGCAATAAATCAGTGGAAGCAGGTGACTGTGAGCCGTACAGTGCTTCACTGAATTTTCCGTGCCTTCCCAGTCTCACGATGTCATCGTCCAGTGGAACTGTGGTGGTTTTATCCACTGCCTGGCTGAGCTACAGCAACTGTTGAGGTTTAAACCTGGTATCTGCATTGCCCTCCAGGAAACCTGGTTCCCTGCCCTCCGTCACTATAAGGCATATTACAGCAACCACAGTGACTATAATCGATTGACAGGTGGAGTTTGCGTTTATGTTCTAAACTCAGTCTGTAGTGAACATGTGCCCCTTCAAAACTCTCTTGAAGCTGTGGCTGTCAGAATAAACATGATGCACGAAATAACTGTCTGCAATGTGTATCTTCATCTAGATGGTGCAGTACCCCTGAATGTATTAGCTGCACTAATTATTAAACTGCCTAAACCTTTCCTTCCTCGGGAGATTTTAATGCCCATAACCCCTTGTGGGGTGGTACCATAGTTACTGGGCGAGGCAGAGTTGTCGAAATTTACTGTTGCAATTTGACCTCTGACTCTTAAATACTGGGGCCACCACATGCTTCAGTGTGGCTCATGGGAGTTACTCAGCCATTGACGTATCAATCTGCAGCCCAGGACATCTCCCATCTATCCACTGAAGGGCACATGACTACCTGTGTGGTAGTGAGCACTTCCCCATCTTCCTGGCAGTGCCCCAGCATCAGGCACACAGATGCCTGCCCAGATGGGCTTTGAACAAGGCTAACTGGGTAACTTTCACCTTAGCTGTCACCGTTGAATCTCCCCCATATTGTAACATTGATGTGATGGTTGAGCAGATGACTAGCACAATTGTTTCTGTCACAGAAAACGGAATCCCTCGCTCTTTAGGGTGCCCAAGGAGTAAGGCAGTCACTTGGTGGTCGCCGCAAATCATTCAGGCAATTGAGGAGTGTCTGCATGCTTTACAGCCCGTAAGTGGCACCCTTCCCTGGAGCACATCATAGTCTTTAAATGGCTCCGTGCCAGTGTTCGCTACCTTATCGAACAACGGAAGGAGTGGCGTTGGGAGAGATAAGTCTCCACCATTGGAGGCCACATGTCTTCCCAAGTCTGGAAAAAGATGAAATGTCTCTTTGGGTACCAAGTCTCAATGGCTGTCCCTGGTGTTACCATAAATGGCGAGTTATGTACCGACACAAATGTGATTGCCAGGCACTTTGCCGGGCACTGCATTGGATAATCACCCCCCAAGGTTTCGCACACTGGAATGGTGGCTGAAAGGTAATGTACTCTAATGCACTACATGCTGTGGTGAATCCTATAATGCCCCATTTACAAAGTGGAAGCTCTTCAGTGCTCTTGCACATTGCACCGACACAGTTCCTGGGCCTGACCGCACCCACAGCCAGGTGATTAAACATATCTCATCTGACTGCAAGTGACATATAATCATCATCTTCAACCGGCTATGGTGAGATTGTCTAAAAACTCACTTGATGTTGACAGCTATCACCCCATCTGCCTCACCAATGTTCCTAAAAAGCAATGCCACAAGAGTGAGAATAAAACGGATGAAATGTGTAACACAAAACAGAAAGAAAGGAAAAGCCACAAGAATGAAGGGCACACTATGAACACTAAAAGGAACAAAAGAGGACAAGAAAACAACAGAAGAGAGTAAAACATGAAAGCAGATTACAGTGGCTGGCAACCACGAGGATAGAAAGGCAAAGCCAGTGACTCTGCAACACATTAAAATCTCAACCGTACAGCACTAGGCTGGAGGACACAGAGGGTCAAAGGATACACTAAACCCTACATATAAGTATAAAACCCACTCTCACGGATAAAATGTAAAACTAAAACTGCTGTGGAGTCACTGTGTCCAACACCGAAGGCAGGTTGGAGGGAAAGTTGACAGTCGGTCACAGAGCGGCTAAATGTGAGTAGTCCAGGAAGAGGTGGACAACTGTCATTTGGAAGCCACAGCGAGACTTAGGTGGCTTCTCGCAACAGAGTAGTTAACCATGCATTAGCCTCATATAGTCAATGCAGAGCCGGCAGAGGATGACTGATTCCCTGGGAGAGGCCTGCCTGGAAGACTTCCACACATTCATAGCCTCCTTAATGACATGCAGTTTGTTGCGTGTGCTGTTATGCCATTCCATCTCACAAAGCCAGAAAACCCCATGGTGTAAGACAGAATGTAGGTCAGCTTCAGAGAATGCCTATCTCCAGAAGCAGTTTCCACGTCGCCTGTTTGGGAGCCATTCCGTGGTTTTTCAGTGGACCCCAGGACACGTCATTATCCCTGGCCATGAACTTGCTGATAGGCACATGTGAGAAAACGCAAATCACCAAAATATAAGTAGTTACTCTTTTTTAAAAAAATTGTGAATTTAACTGTTTAATAATATAAAACTAACACAACTGTATCGTTATAAATCCCACTGATGATACCTTAGAACAGGAGAATGTGAAAAGTGTATGGGATAAATAAAGTAACTAGCAGCAGGATAAGGCAGCTTTATTTACAAAACAAATTTTTATATGCTTGCTGCAGAGGATGGCCACACAAACAGACTTGTTATTCATGCCATGCCAGGCATTTCCACATGGCCCATACCAGAAACTCAGAAGATTCATCTGAACATCCATAAAACCATACAACGCACAAAATTCAACAACATATGCAAATGTAACAATCTGGTACCTAAATAATCAATGTAAAAATTAAAAACAGTTCAACCACCACGCAAAAAGCAATGCATTCTGCTCAGAAAATATGTTTAAAATACGAGATAAAATCCCTAAGACTCTAAAAAACAAGAGTTAAATTATGAGTTGTATAAGACATATTTACAACTCGCAGACACCATAAATCATATGAAAGTTTTCTCCCATCTGGTCAACAGGGTCGAAAAGCTTTCAAAACTGGTGCACAAAGAATAGAAACAGTTAATAGAAGAAAGATCAACCTACTCAAAAAACTCCAGTTACAACATATTACCTTTACTCACACACACAAATTCTACCCAAGATTAGTGAACCTCACGGACACACAGTTAAACAGTAAAGAAAGACAGCTGTTGGAGAAAGGATGAAAATACAATGTAAATTTAGAAAAAGATGAAGGTTCCTTAGGAAATCTAATTATAGAAGCATAAAGTGTTTTGACAAGGGATGATAGGAATGAAAATAGCAGTGTCAGCATTGGATTAACTAGAGAACCAGTAAAAAAAGGAATCCAGAATATAATAACCAGCATCAAAATGCAACAACACAAAAACAACAAAAACTCAGATCTGCAACACTAGGATAAATTAGGAAAAAACTACAAAAACAAAATGTTATCTTTTTAAAATAATAATTCCAATCCCAAAGAAAGCAGGTGTTGACAGATGAGAAAATTACCAAACAATCAGTTTAATATGTGACAGCTGCAAAATACTAACACGAAAGTTTTACAGACGAATGGAAAAACTAGTAGAAGCCGACCTCGGGGAAGATCAGTTTGGATTCCGTAGAAATACTGGAACACATGAGGCAATACTGTCCTTACGACTTATCTTAGAAGAAAGATTAAGGAAAGGCAAACCTATGTTTCTAGCATTTGTAGACTTAGAGAAACTTTTGACAATGTTGATTGGAATACTCTCTTTCAAATTCTAAAGGTGGCAGGGGTAAAATACAGGGAGCGAAAGGCTATTTGCAATTTGTACAGAAACCAGATGGCAGTCATAAGAGTCGAGGGGCATAAAAGGGAAGCAGTGGTTGGGAAGGGAGTGAGACAGGGTTGTAGCCTCTCACTGATGTTATTCAATCTGTATATTGAGCAAGAAGTAAAGGAAACAAAAGAAAAATTCAGAGTAGGTATTAAAATCCATGGCAAAGTAATAAAAACTTTGAGGTACGCCGATGACATTGTAATTCTGTCAGAGTCAGCAAAGGACTTGGAAGAGCAGTTGAATGGAATGGACAGTGTCCTGAAACGAGGATATAAGATGAACATCAACAAAAGCAAAATGAGGATAAAGGAATGTAGTCGAATAAAGTTGGGTGATGCTGAGGGAATTAGATTAGGATATGAGACACTTAGAGTAGTAAATGAGTTTTGCTATTTGGGGAGCAAAATAACTGATGATGGTTGAAGTAGAGAGGATATAAAATGTAGACTGGCAATGGCACGGAGAGCGTTTATAAAGAAGAGAAATTTGTTAACATCGAGTATAGATTTAAGTGTCAGGAACTCTTTCCTGAAAGTATTTGTATAAAGTGTAGCCATGTATGGAAGTGAAACATGGATGATAACTAGTTTGGACAAGAAGAGAATAGAAGCTTTCGAAATGTGGTGCTAGAGAAGAATGCTGAAGATTAGATGGGTAGATCACATAACTAATGAGGAGGTATTGAATAGGATTGGGGAGAAGAGAAGTTTGTGGCACAACTTGACTAGAAGAAGGGATCCGTTGGTAGGACATGTTCTGAGGCATCAAGGGATCACCAATGTAGTATTGGAGGGCAGCGTGGAGGGTAAAAATCATAGAGGGAGACCAAGAGAAGAATACACTCAGCAGATTCAGAAGGATGTAGGTTGCAGTAGGTACTGGGAGATGGAGAAGCTTGCACAGGATAGAGTAGCATGGAGAGCTGCATCAAACCAGTCTCAGGACTGAAGACCACAACAACATCAACAACAACAACATTTTAAAAGGAGACAAGGGGACCACAATATTACTGATACACCAAGAACAATACATTGACAAAACACAAGAAATCATTTTACAAAATAGCATTACAAATTTAAAATCATGACATTCAGATTAAAGACAAAAGTAAAAAAAAAAAAAAAAAAAAAAAAAAAAAACATTCTGAAAAATATTGACATCATACTGGATAACATGGAGAAAAGAAAGTTGTCATAGATCAGTCCCACTGCGCTGGTTCTCCAAAGCCAACCAAAAATCCACAAACCGAATCTTCTGTGAGGCCAATACTGGATGTTAGAAAATCCCCCCACATTAAAGCTTGCAGGATACATGTTAAAATTTCTGTCTGAAAATTTCAAATTACAAGAAGACAGAACTATTAAAAACACTTCACAGCAAATACAACGAACAAAAGATATAACCCTCCTTTCATTTGTTATAGAAAACATGTATTGCAACATACCAGTACCAGAAATAGTTCAAATGGCTCTGAGCACTATGGGACTTAACATCTGAAGTCATCAGTCCCCTAGATCTTAGAGCTACTTTAACCTAACTAACCTAAGGACAACACACACACAGTCATGCCTGAGGCAGGATTCAAAACTGCAACCTTAGTGGCTGCGTGGTTCCTGACTGATGCGCCTAGAATTGCTTGGTCACACCGGCCAGGAGTACCAGAAGTAAAAGAAATTATACATAAGTACCTGAAAACTTATAGTCACCTTCCTGATGAACAGATTAAGGAAATATGCACAGTAATAAAGCTCATAACACAACGAAATTACTTCAAATTCAGTAATGAATTTTATTTAGAAGAAGATGGATTACCAATTGGGTCCCCAGTTTCAGAAGCCTTAGCAGATATTTTTGTAAACCACATTTAACAGATCATTTTCACAAAAATATTTGCAAAAGAATACAACATATTATACTGGTTCAGATACATGGATGACATCCTTTGCTTAACAGATGTACCACAAAGATAAATTGAAAAACTACATACTGACATCAGCAAGATCCATAAAAATATAAAATTCACAATTGAAAGAGAACAGAACAACCAAATTAACTTCCTGGATATAACAATAAAAAAACAGAACCATAAGCATATGTTTGAAATTTACCGTAAACCCACAGCAACAGACAATATGATTCCTCAATCCTCTAACCACCCGCTCACACAAAAGCAAACAGCACTTCAACACATACTCCACAGACTCAACACAGTACCACTTGCCAAAGAAGGCTACCAAAAAGAATTGGACATAATGATGCAGGAGGCACAAAGTAATGGTTACAACAGTAACACAGTAACCAAGCTTAACAACAAAATTAAAAGTAAAATAAAAGCAGAAAGCTCCAAACCACAGACAACAACACAACAGAACCAAACACAAACATGCAGTCTCATAAGAACTGCACAGGATAATCAGAAAAAGTTGAAAGAAAACAGTAGATGATACACAATGACATACAAACGCAAACTCACCTATCAAATCACCAACATTTTCAAAAGATAAGGAATAAACATAGCAGACACAATAGACAGTTCTATTCAAAAATACACCCCAAAACTGACAAATAACAGAGACATATACCAGAAAGCAGGTATATACCAGCTACAGTGTAACACTTGTGAAGGCAGTTACATAGAGCAAACAGGGGAACATTTGATGTCAGATACAAAAAACACATGAGAGTTTGGAAATATGGGGCAAACCACATCACATTTGCAGAATGCCTAAGAGAAAATGACCACAAACCAACCACTAGAGACAATGACATAAAGTAATTAGAATCGACAGTAAAACAACACCTCCTAATAATGCAAGAAAATTACCACATACAGAAAACCAAAGCAGAAGGGAAAATCCTGTTGAATGACCAAGTACATATGCCAAGCCATTCATTATTTAAAATAATAGAATACCATCTGCAAAAAGGATTAATAGAATAATACAGTCCAATATAATAATAATAGAATCCAAAAAATCCATGAACCCCTCCACAGAATGTTGAAAGGAAAAGTCAAATCAGCTGTCGCTGTCACCAAAATTTTCAACCACTCACTAATAGCTTGTACTCCCGCCTCCACTGCCCCCCCCCACCCAAATTAAAACTCATCAGCTCTATCCCCCTCCCTCCCTCTCTCTCAATCATACGCACACGCAGTATAAACATTAGAAATAGAAGTTAGTCTCAAACATATACTTCGTTACATTTGCAACAAATAGGTAAACTTCTCAAAGAAGATGAAACAAATAATGTAGTTGCAATATTTACGTTGAGAAAAACAGTGTACGACGAAATAGTTGTATCGAGTGACAAAAGAACAATAGTCGACCACAAAAAGGTGAGAAATATGGTGAATGGTGTATGGAAGGTGAGAACACAAAGATGTGATTATATGGCAGTGATAAAAGTGGTAGTGTGACCTTCAGACCAGATGTGAGGATAAGAAAATTAGCAAATCATAAGTAATTACTTTTTTTTACAAAGTGAACTGTTTAATAATCTAAAAGTAACAAAATTGTATCATTATATATCCCACTGATGATGCCTTAGAACAGGAGAAGGCGAAACACATATGGGATAAATAAAGTAACTAGCAGAAGGAAAAGGAAGCTTTATTTACAAACCAAAAATATATATCACAGTACCCTGGAATGGGGAATGTATTAAGCACTATCTTTTACATCCCTTCCACAATAATATTCCACTGACCACTGAACCTAGATATTATCACTACTACACAACCCCTGCTCGCTGCCCTTTACCTCGTGGCTCATGCCCCTGTAATAGACATAGATGCAAGACTTGTCCCATACATCCTCCCTCCACCACCTACTCCAGTCCACTCACAATTGTCACTTGTCCAATCAAAGACAATGCTACCTGTGAAACCAGTCATGTGATCTAAAAGCTAAGCTGCAACCACTGAGCTGTATTTTATGTCGACACGGCAACTGACGAAATGTATGTTCACATGAATGACAACCAAAATCCTGTGATGAAGAAACAGTTGGGCCAATCAATTGCTGAGCATGTTGCGCAGCATGATATTTGTCATTTCAGTGACTGCTTCACAGCCTGTGCCTTCTGGATTCTTCCCACCAACACCAACTTTTCTGAATTGCACTAGTGGGAACTCTCCCTACAGTATAGCCTACATTTAAGTAACCCTCAACCTTCATTAGTCACTGTCTACCACCAAACTATACCATTCCTTGTTCCCATTCCAGAACACAATTCCAGTAATGCACCCACAGTTTTTATAGCTACCTCCTTTTCTGATGGCCCTCCCGCCCCCCCTGCCGACATCTGTCTAATCTCCTGACTCCAACTAGCTGCCGTACCCTCTCCCCGCTTTGTCCATGTAACCGTCCACAAGCAGCACATAACTGTCCCCCTACCCTGCTATCTCTCCCTGCCCCATTCTCCTCCTTCCCCACCATCTGTTTGCTTCTCCCACCATGTGCTTCTGCTTGCAGTCTGGTCTTGGGTGCCAGAGCTTGTGTGCTTTTGTGTTTGTTTTCCTTGCTCTGATGAAGATTTGTTATGATTATTAATATGCAGCCAATATGCAAGGTATCAACATTCTATTAAGGAATGGGATTATCATTGTCTACCGTCAAAGAAAAGCTCTACAGTTGGGTGCATTTCCTTGAAGAAGCTTCTGGCTTTGAAACATTTATAACACTGTGGGCTCAATCTTATTTCTGTTATCTCTCTCTGAAAATAATGCTAATAATCAAGAACATATATTTAAGATTATTTCTATTTTCTTTCATCTGTGATCAGATTCTACAAATTTCCAAAAATTTACTTCTTTTCAGTTTTAATATCTATTGAGTAATAGTGACTGTTTACTAGCACTGAAGTTAACTAAAACAAAACAATAGTTGTTAGCAACACAATCCCACAAGGATTTTTGTGCATGATCTTTCACACAGCACTGAAGATGAGTTCCCACTGTCGTATTTGTAGTCCTCTACTGTTTCATGTTTCAGGTTCAGAACCCACTAAATTATTCAGATGTTCATCATCATGATGATGGTTCAAGTAAGGTTAAACCCTGTAATGGATAGAATGGGAACTTCATTGCAGAAGACAATAGAAAATATACCATAGATGTTATGTTACATCAATAGTTGTGATACAAGCCGTTCAGAAGCTGTACAGTTTCAGAGGATCAGCACCTGAAATTGCTGTTGATAGTTCCGTCCTTAAAATGGATAGCCAGAAGTTTCTTTTATAAGGTCAAAATTATGAGCTCACCAATCTTTAGTCATGTCTTTAAGATCCTATTGGGGATGACCAGATCTCTTACAGTTTCTAATGATGTATGCAGACAGGTACTTAGTATGGACATCCGTGGAGCACAATACTTATTATGTCTTCAGAAAGTAAATGTGCACACAATACAGATGAAGTGATCAAAAGTTGTTTCACATACAGTTAAGTAAAACATGGCAAAGAATGGTTGTTGTAAACACAAATATCATTAAATAAAACTGAAACACACACGTAATGATATTTATTGCTCATAATTGTAAAATAAGTTCTCTCAGCCTGACTTAAATGAATGGAGAGGCAACACAAATAATTAGCAAGAGTGGTCTAGAATGCAGCCTAGCTAAACTGAAGCCATACCTGAAGAAGATTAACATCAGAATCAAGAGAGTGGAGTGAATGTAGGCCGTAAACAGATTTATTCTATGGTCTTAATGAACTGTGTTAATTTATTATTGTTTACAAAACCTGTGAGCCAGAAGGCTAAGTTTTATTGGCTGTGGATAATGTCATTATATTTTGTTTGTAGCAGTATGTTACTTCGCATGAGCAGCGTCTATTCAAAAGTTCAATTCTAATTTATGCCTATGCATTGGAAATCAAGGGCTTATTATTATTATGGGACCCAACTTGCTTATTAAAATGTAGTTACTGAAAAATCTGTAATTTTTAATTCAGGACTCTTGCTCATTAGTACTGGTGTCAATATAAATTAGAAAAATCAGATGATCAAAAGTGTATCAACAGATCCTGGAAATTCACAGCAATATGTCCATAACTGGCACTACAAATCTGGATAAAGTTAAACTAACAATTATCAATTTCTTTTAATGCATATAACAAAGGAAGTTGCTGTGACTTACCAAATGAGGAAGTGCTGGTAGATAGACACAATAAAAAATACACAAACACACACACAAATTCCAAACTTTCACAACCCAAAGTTGAAGCAACCTTGGGTTGCGAAAGCTTGAAATTTGTGTGTGTATTTGTGTATTATTTATTGCGTCTGTCTACCAGTGTTTTATCATTTGGTGAGTCACAGCATCTTTGTTTTTATGTATATTTTTACCATGTGGAATGTTTCCCTCTATTATATTGGATATCTGTTAAGATAGTTAAGTTTACTGAAAAGAGGAAAAATAGCCCTTTAATTTGAAAGTGATCTTTCCTTCAAAATATACCTATTAACTCGTAAGACTCTGCATAAAGTATGAACTTAATCATCAGAATTTTGTAAATAAAGTTACCAAAAGTCTTATGTGGATCTTAATATATGATACTGGTGTGGTGCCACTGCTCCACACTTCTCTCCAGTGCTAAACTAGTGATCCGTTAACATCTTAGAATGCATCCTGTCCACTAATCCTTTCTTTTAGTCAGCTTGTGTAGGAAATTTCTTTTCTCTCCAAGTCCATTCACCCATCTTATGTTTAGCATACATCTGTAGCACCACATTTCAGAAGCTTCTATTCTCATCCTGTCTAAGCTGTTTGATATCCATGTTTCACTTCGTATATACCAACAATCAATACAAATGTTTCCAGAAAAATCTTTGTAACACCTAAATCTACGAACATGTTGTGAATATTGCAGTTCCATGTTGTGAATATTTCAGTTGTCTTTATTTCTGTGTCTAAGAAAATTAGAGAGAAATTTCCCCTCTCTTTTTTTTCGGGCATGTTCATAGCTGTGTTTTCACACAAACCTGTTTCAGCATTTTCTGTACTATCTGAAGATAGCAAAAAAAAGTGCTGAAAAATGTCTCACTGAAAACAAAGCTACAAAGGTGTCTTGCATAAAGTGCAATTACTCTACAACCTAAGTTTATATTCAATGCTCCAAAATTTCTCTTCTTCAGAAACACTTTCCTCTCCATTGTCTGCCTAGATTTTATATCATCTCTACCTTGAACATCATTAGCGATTTTGCTGCCCAAATAGCAAAAATCATCATCTTTAAGTGTCTCATTCATTAATCTAATTCCCTCACATCACCTGATTTAATTTGACTACATTCCATTATCTTCTTTTGCTTTTGTTTATGTTCATATCATATCTTCCTTTCAAGAACTGTCCATTCCGTGCAACTGCTCTTGCAGGTCCTTTGCTGTCTCTGACAGAATTACAATGTTGTCAGCAAACCTCAATGTTTTTATTTCTTCTCCATGTATTTTAATTCCTATTCTGAACTTTTCTTTTGTTTCTTTTACTGGTTGCCCAATATACAGTTTGAATAACGTCACGTATAGGCTACAACCCTGTGTCACTTGCTCCCCAACCACTTCTTCCCTTTCATGCCCCTCAACTGTTATAGCTGCCATCTGGTTCTGTAAAAATTTTAAATAGTGTTTCACTCCCTGTATTTGATCCCTGCTTCATAATTTGAAGGAGAGTATTCCAGTCAACATTGTCAAAAGCTTTCTCTAAGTCTACAAATGGTAGAAACATAGGTTTGCCTTTCCTTAATGCATCTTCTAAGATACGTTGTAGGGTCAGTATTGTCACATGTGGTCCTACATTACTCCAGAATCCAAAGTTATCTTCTATGAAGTCAGTATCTGCTGCTTTTTGGTCCTTTTATAAAGAATTTGTGTTTGTATTCTGCAACGACAAATTCCTAAACTGACAGTTTGGGAATATTCACACTTCTCAGCACCTTATTTCTTTGGAAGCGAAATTAATACATTCTTAGTGAAATTTGTGGATATTTCACCAGTTTCGTACATCTAGCACAGCAAATGGAATAATTTTGTCATTGTTGTCTCTCCCAATGCTATCGGTAGTTTTGACAGAATGTTGTCTACCCCTGGGTACTTGTTTCCTTGTTTCAGTGTGAGTCTTCAGTGCTCAGTCAAATGCTTCTCACAGTATATCTCCCTTGTTATCTTCATCTGTCTCTTCTACTATTTGTATGATGTTGCCCTCAGTTATATCTCCCTTGTATAGATCCCCTATACACCGATGAGCCAAAACATTATGACCACTGCCCACTGTGATGTCGGACGCCACCTGATAGCGTTACAGGCATATGACACTCTAAAAACAGTAACTAAGTGGGAAGCAGATGCATATGGGGATCACCCTAATGAAGATACAGGTCCTCACAGCTTTACTTCTGCCAGTATCTCGTCTCCTATCTTCCAAACTTTACAGAAGCTCTCCTGTGAACCTTGCAGAACTAGCACTCCTGAAAGAAAGGATACTGCAGAGATATGGCTTAGCCACAGCCTGGGGGATGTTTCCAGAACAGTTTTAATCTGCCAGAAAGTTTCATATCAGTGCACACTCCACTGCAGAGTGAAAATCTCATTCTGGAAACATCCCCCAGGCTGTGGCTAAGCCATGTCTCCGCAATATCCTTTCTTTCAGGAGTGCTAATTCTGCAAGGTTCGCAGGAGAGCATCTGTAAAGTTTGGAAGGTAGGAGCCGAGATACTGGCAGAATTAAAGTTGTGAGGACCGGGCGTAAGTCATGCTTTGGTAGCTCAGATGGTAGAGCACTTGCCCACAAAAGGCAAAGTTTCTGAGTTCGAGTCTCGGTAGGGCACACAGTTTTAATCTGCCAGGAAGTTTCATATCAATGCACACTCCGCTGCAGAGTGAAAATCTCATTCAGGAAACCAACAAAATGATTGTATTGTGAGGGGGCTTTGTGCAGCTTCTGTCCCATAAAGCACTTAGGATTATGGATGAAATGGGATGACTGTTGCTTTGTAGTAACCATACCAACACAGTATAATAGAGTGAGAGGAGCTTGCTGGAGCTTCTTTCAGAAATAATTCACATAGGGTTTTGGATGAAGTGTGATGATTGTGGCTTTGTAGTAACTATACCAACAGGATGATAGTATTGTGAGGGGAGTTTCCTCAAGCTCCTTTCAGAAATAATTCACATATGACTATGAATGAAATGCAATGATTGTGGCTTTTTAGTAACTGTATCAAAACTCGTGGTATTGGTCGGAAAGCTTTTTACAGTTTCTTTTGGAAATAATTCACATAGGACTACGAATGAGATGAGATGATTGTGGCTCATTAGTAATTATACTGGAAAAGTGATAGTATTGTGAGGGGAGCTTTCTGCGGCTTCTTTCAGGAATAAATCACATAGGCTTATGGATGAAATGCTAGGATTGTGGCTTTGTAATAGCTATACCAACAGATTGATACTTGAGTGAGAGGAGCTTGCTGCACCTTCTTTCAGAAATAATACACATATGGTTATGGATTAAATGCAACGGTTGTATGTCTTCAGTAACTATAACAACAAAGTGATAGTATTGTGAGGGAATCTTCCTGCAGCTTCTTTAAGAAATAAATCTCATAGTGTTATGGGTGAGATGCCATGTATGTGGTTTTGTTGTAGCTATAGCAACAAAATGATTCTACAGTGAGAGTACCTTTGTGCAGCGTCTTTCAGAAATAATTCACATAGGGTTATGCATAAAATGCTATGGATATGACTTTGTAGTTACTATACCGACAAGGTGATAGTATTGTGAGCTTTCTGCAGCTTCTTTCAGAAATAATTCACATACCATTATGAGTGAAGTGCAATGATTGTCACTTTTTAATAACTATACCAACACTTTGTTTCTAGAGTGAATGGAACTATTTGCAGATTCTTTCAGAAATATTTCACAGCATGCTATGAATCAAATGCAATAATTGTGGCTTTGTAGTAACTACACCATCAAGGTTTATAGTATTTTGAGGGGAGCGTTCTGTGGTTTCTTTCAGAAATAATTCACATGACGTTACAAATTAAATGCAATGATTGTTGCTTTGTAGTAGCTATATGAACAGATTGATTGTTAAGGAAGAGGATCTTACTGCAGATTCTTTCAGAAATAATTCACAAAGTGTTATGGATGAAATGTGATGATTCTGGCTTTATGGTAACTACACCAAGAAAGTGATTGTAGTGTGAGAGGAGCTTTCTGCAGTTTCATCCAGAAATAATTCACATAGTGTTATGGCTGAAATGAGACGACTGTGGCTTTGTAGTAACTAACCGTGAAAGTGATTGTAGTGTGAGAGGAGCTTTCTGGAGCTTCTTCCAGAAATAATTATCATAGTGTTAAAGATGAAATGCCATGATTGTGGCTTTTTTGTAACTATACCAACAAAGGGATAGTAATTTGAGAGGAGCTTTTGTCAGCTTCTTTCAGAAATAATCTTCATAGGGTTATCGATAGAATGCAATGCTTGTTGCTTGTTGCGGACCTTTCCTACAAGAGAGTGCAAGAATTCAAATAGCTAGGGGCACTTTCCACTGTGAACTCATCATGTGATGTAGAGATCAATGCCAGAATACAAGCAGGAAACCGATCTTTCCACAGCCTAGCACAACTGCTTTGGTAGAAATATCTCTCCAGACAGTTCAAGATTCAACTGTACAAAACCTTTATCCAGCCTCTTGTTCTATATGGCTGTGAGACATGGAGTATCCGGAAACACGGCTTCCATAAGCTCCTTGTTTCTGAGAGAAAAGTGCTTCGGAAGATTTTTGGTACAGTTATGGATGCAGATACCGGGGAATGGAGGATCAGATACAACGAAGAGCTTGAGGAACTATACCAGCGGCCCAACATAGCAGGTACCCTGAAAGCCAAACAAATGCAGTGGGCCGACATTGTAGCTTGGATGGAGGATCACACCTACAGGAAAGAGACTGCCAGGGAGACCCAAGAACAATTGGAGGGGTGGACCCCATGAAGATTTAATCCAAGTGTCAATAGATGTGGACGAATGGCAGATAGCAGCATTGGACAGAATACAGTGGAGGAGGAAACTTGTAGATGTGTGTGGTCTACTGGGCCTGATCACGTAGTAGTAGTAGTAGTAGTAGTAGTATTGCTTTGTGTAAAATTTCAAACAAAGTAACAGTACTGAGAGAGGTGCTTTTGCAGCTTCCTTCAGAAATAGATCACAACTGAACCAACAATGTGATAGTAATGTGAGAGAATCTTTCTGCAGCTTCTTTCAGAAATAATTTCCACAGGGTTATGGATGAAATGCGATGAATGTGGCCTTGTAGAAACTGTACCAACAAGGTGACAGTACTGTGAGCAGAGCTACAAGCAATTCGTTTCAGCAATAATTAACGTATGGTAGTGGATGAAATCAGAAGATTCTGGCCTTGTGGTAACTGTACCATGAAAGTGATAGCAGTGTGGTAGGAGCTCCCTGCAGTTCCTTTCAGAAATAATACTCATAGGGTAATGGATGAAATGTGATGATTCTGTCTTTGTAGTAACTGTAGGATCAAAGGGTGAGTGGAGCTTTCTGCAGCTCCTCTCAGAAATATTTCAGGTAGTGTAATGGATAATATGCAATGATTCTGGCTTTTTTGGAATCATACCAACAATGTGAAGCTGCTGTGGTATGAGCGTTCTGCTGATTCTCTTGAAAAAAAAAAAAAAAAAAAAAAAAAAAAAAATAAAAAAAAAAAAAAAATCACATATGGCAATGCATGAAATGCGATGATTCTGGCTTTGTAGTAATCATACCAACAAAGTGATGCAAATGTGGGAGGAGCTTTCTGCAACTTCTTTCAGAAATAATTCACATAGCATGATGGATGAAATGGGATGTTTCTCACTTTGCAGTAATCATACGAACAATGTGACGCTGCTGCCTGAGGAGGTTTCTGCAGCTTCTTTTAGAAATAGATCAGATACGGTTATGGATGAAATGTTACAATTCTGGCTTTGTTGTAATGATACCAACAAACAGATGCTGCTGCAAGAGGAGCTTTCTGCAGCTTCTTTCAGAAAATAACCACATACAGTAATGGATGAAATTGGATGATTTTGGCTTCGTAATAATCATACGGAGAAAAAGACGCAGCTGTGGGAGACCCTTTCTGTAACTTCTTTGAGAAATAATTCACATAGGGTAATGGATGAAATGCGATGATTCTGGCATTGTAGTAATCATAGCAACAAAGAGATTCTGCTGCAGGAGGAGATTTCTGCAGCATCATTCAGAAATAATTCACTTAGGGTAATAGATGAAATAGGATGATTCTAGCTTTGTAGTAATCATAACAACAGAGAGGTGGTGAGGTGGGAGAAGCCTTCTGCAGCTTCTTTCAGAAATAATTCACATAGGATAAGGGATGAAATGCGATGATTCTGGCTTTGTGGTAATCATACCAACAAATAGACACTGCTGCCGGAGGAGGGACAGCAGCTTCTTTCAGAAATAATTCGCATAGGGTACTGGAAGAAATGCGTGATTCGAACAAAAAGATGCTGCTGTGCTAGGAGCTTTTCTGCAGCTCCTTTCAGAAATAATTCACATAGGGTAATGGATGAAATTCGATGATTCTGGCTTTGTAGTAATCAGACGAAGAAAGAGACGCTGCTGTGCTAGGAGCTTTTCTGCAGCTCCTTTCAGAAATAATTCACATAGTGTAATGGATGAAATTCGATGATTCTGGCTTTGTAGTAATCTGATGAAAAAAGAGAAACTGCTGTGGAAGGATATTTCTGCACCTCTTTTCGGAAATAATACACATATGGTAATGAATGAAATGGAATGATTCTGGCTTTGTAGTAATCATATGAACAAAAAGAAGCTGCTATGTGAGGAGCTTTTTGCAGCTCCTTTCAAAAATAACTCACATATGCTAATGGATTAAATGCAATGAATCTGGCTTTGTAGGAATCATACAAGCAAGGAGACGCTACTGTGGAAGGAACTTTCTGCTGCTTCATTCACAAATAATTCACTTAGTGTAATGGATGAAATGCGATGTTTCTAGCTTTGTAGTAACCATACCAAGAAACAGGTGGTGCTGCGAGTGAAGCCTTCTGCATCTTCTTTCAGCAATAATTCACATAGGATAATGTATGAAATGTGTTGATTCTGGCTTTGTAGTAATCATACCAACAAAGAGACGCAAATGATGGAGGAGCTTTCTGCAGCTTCTACATCTACATCTACATCCATACTCCGCAAGAGACCTGACTGTGTGTTTTTGGAGGGTACCCTGAGTACCTCTATTGGTTCTCCCTTCTATTCCAGTCTCGTATTGTTCATTGAAAGATGTATTGTCGGTATGCTTCTGTGTTTGCTCTAATCTCTGATTTTGTAGCCATGGTCTCTCTGCGAGGTACATGTAGGAAGTAGCAATATAATGCTTGACTCTTCGGTGAAGGTATGTTCTCGAAACTTTAACAAAAGCCCGTACCGAGTACTCTCCTGCAGAGTCTTCCACTAGAGTTACTCTATCATCTCCGTAACCCTTTCGAGATTACTAAATCATCCTGTAACGAAGTGCGCTGCTCTCCGTTGGATCTTCCCTATCTCTTCTATCAACCCTATCTGGTACGGATCCCACGCTGCTGAGCAGTATTCAAGCAGTGGGCGAACAAGTGTACTGTAACCTACTTCCTTTGTTTTCGGATTGCATTTCCTTAGGATTCTTCCAACGTATCTCAGTCTGGCATATGCTTTACTGACGATCAACTTTATATGATCATACCATTTTAAATCACTCCTACTGCGTACTCCCAGATAATTTATGGATTTAACTGCTTCCAGTTGCTGACCTGCTATTTTGTAGATAAATGATAAGGGATCTATCTTTCAGTGAATTCACAGCACATTACACTTGTCTACATTGAGACTGAATTGCCATTTCCTGCACCATGCGTTAATTCGCTGCAGATCCTCCTGCAGTTCAGTACAATTTTCCGTTGTTACAACCTATCAATACACCACAGCATCATCTGCAAAAAGCCTCAGTTAACTTCTGATGTCATCCACCAGGTCATTTATGTATATTGTGTATAGCAACAGTCCTATGGATGTCTCTATAGGCCCCCTGGCTCATCAGCTGTTGTCGCTGAGCACCTGAAGGATAATTTGGAAAATATTTTGAGCAGATTTCTCCACCATGTTATAGTTCATGGTGGAGATTTTAATTTGCCAGATATAGACTGGGAGACTCAAACGTTCACAATGGGTGGCAAGGACAAAGAATCCAGTGATTTTTTTTTTAAGTGCTTTATCTGAAAAATACCTTGAGCAGTTAAACAGAGAACCAACTCGTGGCGATAACATATTAGACATTCTGGTGTCAAAATTACCTGAACTATTTGAAACAGTGAATCCAGAACAGGGAATCAGCAATATAAAGCAGTTACTGCATCGATGATTTCAGCCATAAATAGAAAAATTAAAAAAGGGAGGAAGATTTTTCTGTTTAGCAAAAGTGACAAAAAGCAGATTACAGAGTACCTGACAGCTCAACACAAAAGTTTTGTCTCAAGTACAGATAGTGTTGAGGATCAGTGGACAAGGTCAAAACCATCGTACAATATGCGTTAGATGAGTATGTGCCAAGCAAGATCATAAGAGATGGAAAAGAGCCACCATGGTACATCAACTGAGTTAGAAAACTGCTGCGGAAGCAAAGGGAACTTCACAACAAACATAAACATATCCAAAGCCTTGCAGACAAACAAAAATTATGCGAAGTGAAATGTAGTGTGAGGAGGGCTATGTGAGAGGCACTTAATGAATTCAAAAGTAATGTTCTATGTACTGACTTGGCAGAAAATTTAAGAAATTTTGGTCTTATGTCAAAGCGATAGGTGGATCAAAACAAAATGTCCAGACACCACAGATGACAAAAGGGTAGATACCGAAATAGACGACAGAGTGATAGAGAAAAAATTAAAATCACTCAAAAGAGGAAAGCCCACTGGACCTGAAGGGATACCAGTTCGATTTTACACAGAGCACACTGTGGAACATAGCCCTCATCTTGTAGCAGTGTACCGTAGGTCTCTAGAAGAGCATAGCATTCCAAAGGATTGGAAAATGGCATGGTCTTCCCCATTTTCAAGAAGGGACTTCGAACAGATGTGCAGAACTATAGACCTATATCTCTAATGTTGATTAGTTGTAGAACTTTGGAACATGAATTATGTTATAGTATAATGAGTTTTCTGGAGACTACCAACCTACTCTGTAGGAATCAGCATTTGTTTTGAAAAAGATGGCCATGTGAAACCCAGCTCTTGCTAATCATCCACAAGACTCAGTGGACCATAGACATGGGTTCACACTTAGATGCCGTGTAACTTCTTTCAGAAGTACTTCACTTAAAGTAATGGATAAAATGCAATGATTCTGGCTTTGTAGTAACCTTACTAACAAAGAGAAGCAAATGAGAGATTAGCTTTCTGTAGCTCCTCTCAGAAATACTTCACATAGTGTGATGGATGAAATGCGATGAATCTGGCTTTGTAGTAACCATACCAACAAGGAAACAGGAATGAGGGACGAGCTTTCTGTAGCTTCTTTTATATACCTCACATCAGGTAATGGATGAAATGTGATGATTCTGTTTGTGTAGTAATCATACCAACAAACAGATGTAAATGAGGCAGGAGCCTTCTGTAGCTTCTCTTATATACACCACATCAGGTAATAAATGAAATCTGATGATGCTGTCTGTGTAGTAATCATACAAACAAAGAATTGCAAATAAGAGAAGGGCTTTCTGTAGCTTCTCTCAGAATAACTTCACATAGGGTAATGGATGAATTGCGATGATCCTGGCTTTGTAGTAACGTTACCAACAAATGTACGCGTATGAGGGGAGAGCTTCCTGCAGCTTCTCTCTGAAATACTTTGCATGGGGTAATAGATGAAATGCGAATATTCTGACCTCTGTAGTAATTATACCAACAAACAGTCACAAATGAGGGAAAAGTTTTCTTTAGCTTCTTTCAGAAATACTTCACATTGTTTAATGGACACCCCATGAACAATGGACCTTGCCAATCGTGGGGAGGCTTGCGTGTCTCTGTGATACAGATAGCCATACAGTAGGTGCAACCACAACGAAGGGGTATTTGTTGAGAGGCCAGACAAATGTGTGGTTTCTGAAGAGGGGCAGCAGCCTTTTCAGTAGCTGCAAGGGCAACAGTCTGGATGATTGACTGATCTGGCCTTGTAACAATAACCAAAACGGCCTTGCTGTGCTGGTACTGTGAATGGCTGAAAGCAAGGGAAAACTTCCTGAGGGCATGCAGATTTACTGTATGATTAAATGATGATGGGGTCCTCTTGGGTAAAATATTCCAGAGGTAAAATAGTCAACCAATTGGATCTCCGGACAGGGACTACTCAAGAGGATGTCGTTATCAGGAGAAAGAAAACTGGTGTTCTACGGATCGGAGCATGGAATGTCAGATCCCTTAATCTAGCAGGTAGGTTAGAAAATTGGTGAAGTTCGGTGGCAGGAGGAACAAGACTTTTGGTCAGGTGACTACAGGGCTATAAACACAAAATCAAATAGAAGTAATGCAGGAGTAGGTTTAATAATGAGTAGGAAAATATAAATGCGGTTAAGCTACTACAAACTGCAGAGTGATAGCATTATTGTGGCCAAGATAGATACGAATCCCACACCTACTACAGTAGTACAAGTTTATAGGCCAACTAGCTCTGCAGATGATGACTAAATTGAAGAAATGTATGATGAGATAAAAGAAGTTATTCAGATAGTGAAGAGAGGTGAAAATTTAATAGTCATGGGTGACTGGAATTCGAGTGTAGGTAAAGGGAGAGAAGGAAACATAGTAAGTGGATATGGATTGGGGCTTGGTAGAATTTTGCACAGAGTCCAACTTAATCATAGCTAACACTTGGTTTAAGAATCATGAAAGAAGGTTGTATACATGGAAGAACCCTGGAGATACTAAAAGGTATCAGATAGATTATATAATGGTAAGACAGATATTTTGGAACCAGGTTTTAAATTGTAAGACATTTCCAGGGGCACAGGTGGACTCTGACCACAATCTAATGGTTATGACCTGTAGATTAAAACTGAAGAAACTGCAAAACGTTGCGAATTTATGGAGATGGAACCTGGATAAACTGAAAGAACCAGAGGTTGTAAAGAGTTTCAGGGAGAGCATAAGGGAACAATTGACAGGAATGGGGGAAAGAAATACAGTAGAAGAAGAATGGCTAGCTTTGAGAGATTAAGTAGTGAAGGCAGCAGAGGATCAAGTAGGTAAAAATACGAGGGCTGCTAGAAATCCTTGGGTGACAGAAGAAATATTAAATTTAATTGATGAAAAGAGAAAATATAAAAATGCAATAACTGAAGCAGGCAAAAAGGAAATCAAACATCTCAACAAACAGATCGACAGGAAGTACAAAATGGCTAAGCAGGGATGGCTAGAGGACAAATGTAAGGATGTAGAAGCTTATCTCACTAGGGGTAAGATAGGTACTGCCTACAGGAAAATTAAAGAGACCTTTGGAGATAAGAGAACGACTTGTATGAACATCAAGAGCTCAGATGGAAACCCAGTTGTAAGCAAAGAAGGGAAAGCAGAAAGGTAGAATGAGTATATAGAGGGTCTATACAACGGTGATGCACTTGAGGACAATATTATGGAAATGGAAGAGGATGTAGATGAAGATGAAATGGGAGATACGATACTGTGTGAAGAGTTTGACAGAGCATTGAAAGACCTGGGTCAAAACGAGGCCCCCAGAGTAGACAACATTCCATTGGAACTACTGACAGCCTTGGGAGAGCCAGTCCTGACAAAACTCTTACCATCTGGTGAGCAAGATATATGAAACAGGCGAAATACCCTCAGACTTCAAGAAGAATATAATAATTCCAATCCCAAAGAAACCAGGTGTTGACAGATGTGAAAATTACTGAACAATCACTTTAATAAGCAACAGCTGCAAAATACTAACACGATTTCTTTACAGACTAATGGAAAAAATAGTAGAAGCTGACTTCAGGGATGATCAGTTTGGATTCTGTAGAAATACTGGAACACATGAGGCAATACTGACCTTACGACTTATCTTAGAAGAAAGATTAAGGAAAGGCAAACCTATGTTTCTCGCATTTGTAGACTTAGAGAAAGCTTTTGACAATGTTGATTGTAACACTCTCTTTCAAATTCTAAAGGTGGCAGGGGTAAAATACAGGGAGCGAAAGGTTATTTGCGATTTGTACAGAAACCAGATGGCAGCCATAAGAGTCGAGGGGCATGATATAGTAGCAGTGGTTGGGAAGGGAGTGAGACAGGGTTGTAGCCTCTCACTGATGTTATTCAATCTGTATATTAAGCAGGCAGTAAAGGAAACAAAGTAAAAATTCAGAGTAGGTATTAAAATCCATGAGGAAGAAATAAAAACTTTGAGATTTGCCGATGACATTGTAATTCTGTCAGAGACAGCAAAGGACTTGGAAGAGCAGTTGAATGGAATGGAGAGTGTCTTGAAAGGAGTATATAAGATGAACATCAACAAAAGCAAAATGAGGATAAGGAAATGTACTCGAATTAAGTTGGGTGATGCTGAGGGAATTAGATTAGGAAATAAGACACATAAAGTAGTAAAGGAGTTTTGCTATTTGGAAGCAAAATAACTGATGATGGTCAAAGTAGAGAGGATATAATATGTAGACTGGCAATGGTAAGGAAGGCATTTCTGAAGAAGATAAATTTGTTAGCATTGAGTATAGATTTAAGTGACAGGAAGTCATTTCTGAAAGTATTTGTATGGAGTGTAGCCATGTATGGAAGTGAAACATGGACGATAACTTGTTTGAACAAGAAGAGGATGCAAGTTTTCTAAATGTGGTGCTAAAGAAGAATGCTGAAGATTAGATATGTAGATCATATAACTAATGAGGAGATATTGAATAGGTCTGGGGAGAAGAAAAGTTTGTGGCACAACTTGACCAGAAGAAGGAATCGGTTGGTAGGACATGTTCTGAGGCATCAAGAGATCGTCAATTTAGTATTGGAGGCCAGTGTGGAGGGTAAAAATCGTAGAGAGAGGCCAAGAGATAAATACACCAAGCAGACTCAGAAGGATGTAGGTTGCAGTAGGTACTGGGAGATGAAGAAGCTTGCACATGATAGAGTTGCAGGGAGAGGTGCATCAAACCAGTCTCAGGACGGAAGACCACAACAACAACAGTGTAATGGACGAAATGCGATGAATCTGACTTTGTAATAACCTTACCAACAAAGATATGCCTATGAGGGAGGAGCTTACTGCAGCATCTCTCAGAAATACTTCACATAGGGAAATTGATGAAACACGATGATTCTGGCTTTGTAGTAACCATACCAACAAAGAGATGCAAATGAGTGAAAAGCTTTCTTCAGCTTCTCTCAGAAATACTGCCTATAGGGTAAAGGGTGAAGTGCAATGATTCTGGCTTCATAGTAACTATACCAAGAAAGACATGCAAAGGAAGGAGGAACTTTCTGTAGCTTCTCTCAGAAATGTTTCACATCGGGTATGGATGAAATACGATGATTCTGGCTTTGTAGGAACCCTAACATCAGAGAGATGCCTATGAGGGAGGAGCTTCCTGCAGCTTCTCTCTGAAAAACTTCACATAGGGTAATGAATGAAATGCGATTATTCTGGCTTTGCAGTAACCATACCAAAAAAGAGACGCAATTAAGGGAGGAGCTTTCAGTGGCTTCTATAATAAATACCTCTCATCAGTTAATGGATGAAATATAATGATCGTTTCTGTGTACTAATCATACCAAAACAGAGATGCAAGTTTTGGAGGATCTTCCAGCAGCTTTCTCTCAGAAATACTTCACTTAAGGTAACGGATGAAATGCGATGATCCTGGCTTTCTAGTAACCATACCAACAAAGAAACGCAAATGAGGGAGGAGCTTTCTGTAGTTTCCCTCAGAAATACTTCACATCAGGTAATGGATGAAATGTAATGATTGTGTCTGTGTACTAATCATACCAACAAACATATGCAAGTGAGGGAGGAGCTTTCTGCAGCTTCTCTCTGAAATACTTCACATAGTGTAGTGGAAGAAATTCAATGATTCTGGCTTTGAAGTAACCATACCAACAAAGTGACGCAAATGGGGGAGTAGCTTTCAGTGGCTTCTCTCTTAAATACTTCACATTAGGCAATGGATGAAATGTAATGATTGTGTCTGTTTACTAATCATACCACAAAGCAGATGCTGGTGACTGAGGAGCTTTTCGCAGGTTCTCTCTGAAATACTTCGGGTAGGGTAATTTTAATGATTCTGGCTTTGTAGTAACCATAGCAACAAACAATGCAAATGAGAGAAGAGCTTACTGTAGCTTCCCTCAGAACTACTTCACATCAGGTAATGGAGGAAATGTAATGATTGTGTCTGTGTACTAATCATACCAACAAACAGATGCAAGTGAGGGAGGAGCTTTATTCAGCTTCTCTTTGAAATTCATAACCTATTGTACTGGATGAAAGGCAATGATTCTGGCTTTGTAGTAACCATACCAACAAAGGAACGCAAATGAAGGAGGAGCTTTCTGCAGCTTCTCTCTGAAATACGTCACATACGGTAACAGATGAAATGCGATGATTCTGGCTTGGTAGAACCATACCAACAAACAATTGCAAATTAGGAAGGATCTTTCTGTAGCATCCCTCAGAAATACTTCACATCTGGTAATGGATGAAATGTAATGTTTGTGTCTGTGCACTAATCATACCAACAAACAGATGCAAGTGAAGGAGGAGTTTCCCGTACCTTTTCTCTGAAATACATTTCAGAGGGTAATGGATGAAATGTAATGATTCTGGCTTTGTAGTAACCATACCAACAGTCAAACACAAATGAGGGTGGAGCTTCCTGCAGCCTGTGTCTGAAATAAATCACAAAGGGTAATGGATGAAATGCAATTATTCTGGCTTTGTAGTAACCATACCAACAATCAAACCAAAATGAGGGGGAGCTTTCTGTAGCTTTTCTCAGAAATACTTCACATAGAGTAATAGATGAAATGCGATGATTATGGCTTTGTAGTAACCATAACAACAAACAAACGCAAATGAGGCACTACGTTTCTGCAGCTTCTCTATGAAATACATCTCATGGGGTAATAGATGAAATGTGACAGTTCGGCTTTGTAGAACCATACCAACAAACAAACGCAAATAAGGGAGGAGCTTTTTGTAGCTTCCGTCAGAAATAATTCACATCAGGTAATGGATGAAATGTAATGATTGTGTCTATGTACTAATCATAGCAACAAACAGATGTAAGTGAGGGAGGAGCTTTCAGCAGCTTCTCTCTGAAATACATCACATAGGGAAATAGATGAAACGCGTTGATTCTGGTTTTGTAGTAACCATACCAACAAACAAACCTAAATGAGGGAGGCCCTTTCTGTAGCTTCCCTCAGAAGAACTCAACATCAGCTAATGGATGAAATGTAATGATTGTGTCAGTGTACTAATCATACCAACAAACAAATGCATGTGAGGGAGGAGCTTTCTGCAGCTTCTCTCTGAAATACATCACATAGGGTAAAAAATGAAATTCAATGATTCTGTCTTTGTAATTACCATACCAAGAAACTAACGCAAATGTGGCAGGAGCTTTCTGTAGCTATTCTCAGAAATAGTTCACATAGGGCAATAGATGAAATGTGATGATTCTAGCTTTGTAGCAACCATACCAAAAAACAAACAGATGCAAATGAGGGAGGAGCTTTCTGCAGCCACTCTCTGAAATACATTACATAGTGTAATAGATGAAATGCAATGATATTGGCTTTGAAGTAATCATACCGACTAACAAATGCAAATGAGGGAGCAGCTTTCTGTACATTCCTCAGAAATACATCACATCATGCAATAAATGAAATCAAATTTTTGTGTCTACGTACCAATCATACACACAAACAGATGAAAGTGAGGGAGGAACTTTCTGCAGCTTCTCTCTGTAATACATCACATTGGGTAATAGGTAAAATGCAATGATTCTGGCTTAGTAGTAAACTTACCAACAAATGCACGCCAATGAGGGAGGAGCTTTCAGTAGCTTCCCTCAGAAATACTTCACATCAGGTGATGGATTAAATATAAAGACTGTGATGGTGTACCAATCATATCAATAAAAAGATGCAAGTGAGGGAGGAGCTCTCCGTAGCTTCTATCCGAAATACACCACATAGGGTAAATAATGAAATACAATGATTTTGGCTTTGTAATAACCATCCCAACAAACTAAGGCAAATGAGGGAGAAGCTTTCTGTAGCTTTTCTCAGAAATACTTCACATAGGGTAATAGATGAAGTGTGTTTATTCTGGCTTTGTAGTAACAATACTAACAAACAAACGCAAATGATGGGGCAACATTCTGTAGCTTGCCTCAGAAATACTTCACATCAGGTAATGGATGAAATGTAATAATCGTGTCTGTGTACTAATCATACCAACAAACTGATGCAGGTCAGGGAAGAGCTTTCTGCAGCTTCTCTGTGAAACACATCACATAGGGCACTGGGTGAAATGCAATGATTATTACTTTGTAGTAACCATACCAACAAGCAAATGCAAATGAGGAAGGAGCTTTCTGTAGCTTCCCACAGAAATACTTAACATCAGGAAATGGATGAAATGTAATGATTGTGTCTGTGTACTAATCATACAAAAAATCAGATGCAGTTGAGGGAGTTGCTTTCTGCAGCTTCACTCTGAAATACATCACATAGGGCAATGGATGAAATACATTGATTCTGAATTTGTAGTACCCATACCAACAAACAATGCAAATGAGGGAGGAGCTTTCTGTAGCTCTCCTCAGAAATACTTCACATAGGGTAATAGATGAAATGTGATGATTCTGGCTTTGTAGTAACCATACCAACAAACAAACGCAAATCAGGGAGGAGCTTTCTGTAGCTACCCTCAGAAATATTTCACATCAGGTGTTGGATGAAATGTATTGATTGTGTCTGTGTACTAATCATACCAACAAACAGATGCAAGTGAGGGAGGAGATTTCTACAATTTCTCTCTGAAATACATCACATTGGGTAATGGATGAAATGCAATGATTCTGGTTTTGTAGTAACCATACCAACAAACAAACACAAATGTGGGAGGAGCTTTCTGTAGTTTTTCTGAGAACTATTTCACATAGGGTAATAGATGAAATGTGATGATTCTGACTTTGTAGTAACCATACCAACAATCAAACGCAAGTGAGGGAGAAGCTTTCTGTAGCTTCCCTCAGAAATACTTCATATCAGGTATTGGATGAAATGCAATCATTGTGTCTGTGTACTTATCATAAGAACAAACAGATGCATGTGAGGGAGGAGCTTTCTGCAGCTTCTCTCAGAAATACTTCATATAAGGTTTGTTTACTAATCATATCATCAATCAGAAGAATGTGAGGGAGGAGCTCTCTGCATTTTCTCTCTGAAATACAACACATAGGGTTATAGATGAAATGCGATGATTCTGGCTTTCAAGTAACCGTACCAACAAACAAACGCAAGTGAGGGAAGAGCTTTTTGTAGCTTTTCTCAGAAATATTTCACATAGGGTGATAGATGAAATGCGATGATTCAGGTTTTGTAGTAACCATACCAACAAACAAACGCAAATGAGGGAGGAGCTTTCTGTAACTTACCTCAGAAATATTTCACATCAGATAATGGTTGAAATGTAATGACTGTAGTAACCATACATAGGGTAATGGATGAAATGCTATGATTTAGGCTTTGGGGTAACCATACCAACAAACAAAATCCATAAAGGAAACGTAATGATTGTGTCTCTGTACTAATCATACCGAACAAAGGGATTCAATTGAGGGATTAGCTTTCTGCAGCTTCCCTCAGAAATAATTCACATCAGGTAATGGATGAAATGTAATGATTGTGTCTGTGTACTAATCATACCACATAGTGTATGCTGCCGTGGTGTGTGCCTCGCCCTTGCCTTCGGCTGTAATTGGCACAGTGCCCGAAGGGCTCAGTCCCTCCGGAGGCCTTGCGCCACCACTGTTATTCCATCTTTGCCACGTATCACGGCTCTGGCATTGTCTACACTGACGGTTCGATGGTTGCTGGTCGTGTCTTTTATGCCCTAACTCTAGGGGACCATTGTGAACTACTTTCATTTCCGGTTGGCTCAGCTTTTACACTGCTGACGTGGTCACCATCTTTCGAGCTCTAGAGTATCTCCGCTCCTGCTCAGGTGAGTCCTTCATTATCTGTGGTGATTACCCGAGCGGATTACCAGCTCTCGACCAGTGTTTCCCTCGTTCTCGTCTGGTGATTCCTATCCAGTTGTCCCTGCATAATCTTGCCCGTTGCGGCAGATCTGTTGTCTTTGGAACCCAGGCCATTTTGGGATACCTTGCAATGAAACTGTTGACTGCCTGGCGAAAGAGACCACCAGTAAAGCATCTCTGGAGAGACTGATTTGCCGGTGACTGATTTGCGGGCACTATTACGCCACGAAGTTTTAGATTTATGGGACAGTGATTGGCGCTACCTGCCCATGCCAAACAATCTCCGTCATAACAAGGAGACGATGACTGTGTGGTGGTCATCCATGCGATCCACCGCAGGGACTCGGTCATCCTTTGCTGTCTCCGCATTGGCCACACCTGACTGATGCCCAGTTATTTCCTGTGTCGTGAGGATCCACCTCTTTGTCGTTGTGGGGTGTCCTTGACAGTGGTCCATATTCTGTTGGAGTGCGCCCTTTTAACTGTGCTCAGGCAGACTTTTGCGCTGGCTGAAATGCTCTCTGCGCTTTTAACTGATGACTGTTCCATAGCGGACTTAGTTTTGCGTTTTATTCGGGCAGGGGGATTTTATCGCTTAATGTAAATGTGTGTGTTTTTGTGTTGATTCTGGCCTATGGGCTACGATTTTAGTCTGCTTTTTTTAATGTGTTTCTCGGTGGTTGGCTTTTCCTTTTCTGTTTCTATGGTCGGCCACCCACCGTCACACTCCGTGCGATTTTAGTTCGTCTTGTCTGGTCTTTGTCTCAGTTTCTCTCGTTCTGTGTCATCTGTCCTCTCGTTTGTTGATTGTTCTTATTCTCTGTGGGTGTTTTTAGTATTAGAAAAAGGGACCGATGACCATAGCAGTCTAGTCTCTTTAACCCCCACAAACCAACCAATCCTAAGATGTCTACCTCAGTTGGAGATGAAATGTCAGAAATAATTTTATTCATCAACCGTGCCGTCCTCCCACAAGCCAGTCCAGAAGTTTTGACTAATGTGAACAGTCGCTGTGAAAGCCTATGTTGTGTAAATGTGTGCTTGTCTCCTGAAGTGTACCTGGTGAAAGGAGGAGTAGGAGGTGGGTTAAAGCTCGTGGTGTGAGTAGCTTCGCAGTATTGTCTATCCTTCACGTAATATGTGTTTTCATTCTTGATAAAACACTGAATATTAGTCATCGACAAAGTTTTTTGTTGTAGCTCGTGTATTTAGAGGAAACAGCACTATCCTGGCGTACATGTTTCCTTGGGATTGAACTAGAATGTCATGAATTTCAGCCACAGTCTCCAACTGTTTTCACTATTTAACTTAAATTATTATTGGACCTGTCTGAGGAAATGTGTGTCAAGCAATGTACTTCAAAAGGCCTTTCTGCTGTGCTCTAAGTCCTCATGTTCATATACAGGATTGAAGCAGTTGAGAGTTGAGTGTTGAATCACGGTTCTGCACTATCCCCAATGACCACTGTCAGCACGTGTGGCGGCAGCTTGGGGGACATTCCATTCTTCCAGTGTTTTGGAAAGGCACAGTATGGCCAGAAAATGGTTATGACTGTAGGTTGCAGTTGATAGTGATTGAGGGAACTGTGACGGAACAACAACCTTTCAGATGTCGATAATCCTCGTGTTACATCTTGTATGACAGTATCGTGATGTTATTTCCAACACAACAGTGCTCATCCACACAGTGGTATGTGTATGTATCAATTGTATGCATGATATTAGCTGCTCCCATAGTCAGCAATATCCTTAGATATGTTCCCTGCAGAGCATATGTGGCACGAGCTTGGACATAAACTCTGCCCCAGTGTCAGTATCCAGAATATTGTGGACCATTACAACTGTTTGAGGCCAGCTTGCCCGAGGAAGGAATCTAGTGGCCTTATGACACCCTCCCAAACAAACAAGTGTATGCAAGAAGGGCAATTGGGTGCATGTCATATTGATAAGTGAGCTCATACTGCCAAGTTCTTTGTAAATCTGACTCAATTTTGTAATCACTAAAGTAACATCACATACCGTCTGAACCCATGGCATTTCTTTTCTTTCTGTGAATTTCAATTTCTTAGTTGGGCAGTGTTTATGAACATCTTGGGCTGAAAGAAAATTAGCATGATATAGAGACGTAAAACTATTAGAGACGTACTTAAATGTAAAAGTGTCACTAAAAACATATTTAAAGTGAAAAGCCTGAAAAAACACCAAGTTGTGTGTCCAGAAAATCTGTATCACAATGGGTTAACAGTGAGCAGCAACTGCAACCAAATGGGAAAATTATCTTCTTCCGGCCCAGGATGTTGTAGCAGATTTTCTGCAACTTCACATTCCTAATGCTTCTGTATATTTTTTCCTGTTTCTACAAAGTCCATTCCTGGCAACTATAATTAAAATGATCCAAGTCACTGTCCTTCTTTGTATACTAAGGTGTCTGTCTGTAAATAATTTACTCTTATTTCTGGAGGCTTGGGCATTCCAATTCTTCTCTTAATATCCACTGGCTTTTGCCCTCAACTATGTTGGCACGGATCTTCAACCTGCATGAATTTTGAGTAGCCCTGAAGCTTATTATCCATGGGAAAAATGGATATAAAGAACTGAAAGTGAAGTTGTCAAAACGATGCAATGGTAAAGAATTGATATGTTTGTAAGCACAGATACAGATATTTGAAGTATGAAATAGCAAAACGCCTGGATAGGGGAACAAGCTAGTGGCGTATTTAATGAAAATACAAAAAATTAAAGAATCTGTAGTTACAAATAAGTCAGTTCTTTACTGTTGCACCCTTTTGACAGTGTCACCTTCAGTCTTTTATATCTGTTTTCTTGCTAATAAGCTTCAGGATATTTATGAACATTCATGTCAATGAAGTCGTTTGCTTAATAAGCTTATCAGTGACAATAGTTTCAGTAATTTGTGAATGAATTCAAGAATGTCTGTGGGTAATGGAATTGAACTGTTAACATTAGTAATATTTTGGAAAGTTTCATCATCATAATATTATTTACTACTTTTTACTGATTTTTCTCATTTCTGGTCCCGGTTTGTTTTGTTTAGTTTTATAAAACTTCCACTGTCCCGATGTTTTTTTCTTCCAGTATAATGAAATGATGCTTATATGAAACTGAGTTGATCCACATAAAGCACTTGCAGTACCTTGCATGCCTGCATACAATAAAAAGTATTTAATATTGCATTTTTTGTAATCAGTTCAGCATGCAACTCTTTATACATAACCTGTCAGTAGCTGCCCACAGAGTTATTTTCAATTCTCCTGTAATTAAATAACATAAAACATGATAAATAGATGTAAAAACTTTTTATAATACGGAAAAATGCCTGTACACCATTATTATTTGCAGTATGTAGATAGTCACAGGATATGTGATGGATTCCCTTATGGATCTGAGTTACTGGGTACACATTTGTTTCCATACTATTCGGGCCCACATAGTTAAATGTACAGTTCAGTTTATCATGTTTTATAGATAATTTCACTTCAAAATTTCTCTGAGGGTTGAAATGCTTTTATAAATATGTAATGTTGGATCATTGGCTGTTGTCAGCTTAGCATATAATTTTAATGGTCTTTTATCCATTCTGGATCTTTCTGAACTCAACAGCTGTGAACAAATGTTGATTAAGAATGCAACCAACCATGAGTACTTCTAAGAGTATTAATTTAAATGCCATTACCAGTCTCAAGCTATTATGGCTGTCTACAGGTTTTTATTTTATTTACTTACTTTTTTTAAGTAATTGCAACAATGTGCTAATATACATGTATTTGATAAAATATAAAATGAAATACTTACATACCCTTGATTTGTTTTGTCGGTATCATTTAGGCTTTCTTTGGTCCTTAAGCATTTTCAGCATGACACACGAAGAGTTAAGAATGATAGACAATGCACTTCTTCTAAACAATCCACTGTGTTGTGCACACACTTCACAGTATTTTTCATCAGTTGCAGCCTTTGACAAGTACTTCACATGTAATGATTTTGCTTACAGTGAAAAGTCTATCCACTGACCAAAGATATCACTCATTTCTCAACAAGGAAACATCTCATCTACTGTAGGTTAAGTAAAGAATGTGTGGACGATGCAAATCTAAATAACAGAAAAATGCATTGTCCAGAAAAGTGCACTTCTTACAGGTGAGGAACTCTAATTGTAGCATGTCATAGGAGAAATTAACAAGAAGATTTATCAGGCTACTCTCGAGAAGCAATGGCATGTGTTTTGATTTTGGTCCCTGACAATATTCTTCAATTGATGTTAAGTTGGGCAGCTAGTGGAATAAGGATACCCTTGTTCAGAGTCCTAACACAGACCAATCATGTTTAATTTGTGTGAAAAGTGCAATGAACATTTTCAGGATTGTTTGTTAGCCAGCTGTAGTTGCTCATTTAGAATTTGCTGAGGTGAACTGAAGGTGTGAATGCATATTTCTAGTTATTTTAAGATGCCCATTTTCCTCCATAAGTTAGTTGTATATTTTGTTTGTAGATTACCTTTAGTGTTTGAAATGCTGTATCTATATTGAGGCATGTGAGTGGCAGTTGCAGATTTACTTAATGTTTTTAGTCTAAAAGCATCCTTGTATTTATGATATCTTGAAGTTGCTGCCAGTCAGGCCAAGATAAAACCTGATGCAATTGTTACAATCAGTACTGTATATTCCTCAGTTTTTAGAGACCCAGCCCAATGCTTTTGGTTTTATGTACTATGTTATGTTGCAGCATTTAGTGTGCATCTATGGGCTTAAAGTCGAAATTGTGCAGAAAATATTAGTAAGTTACCAGATTCAACCATAGAATGTTTATGAAATATTACATATGTCATGTTAATTGAAAGAGGAAAGAGTTTTTTAATTAACTAATCCATACATACAGCAATAACATCTTTTACAGTTGTAGGTGATGATGATCTGCTGTTAATTTTGAAGTGTTTTGTACAATTTTTTATACACATTGCCAAACAATTTTACAATTTACGTAAAAAAAAATACAGTTTGTGTCGCATAACTACACACTGGGTGAGCGAATATTTGTAGTTTGGGCACTGCCTTTCAGCTGTCTTAAGTACCTTGACAATACATTTAGCATCCCCTTGTATTCTTTGTGTTGTCTCTTTAGCCCATTTGAAAAAGCAGAGTCATTAGCTCACAACAATGTTAAGATGACAAAATTGTATTAAGTATGGAAATTATCCATCACAGACACTGCATGCAGAATTTCACATTATTTCTAATTAAATAATAATAATTTTTTCAATGCCTGCTTGATGTTACATAAATAATCATGGACTTTTTAGTATTAACTATTTGAGAGGTATGCTTAATTTTTTTTAATATCAGGGTATTAATTCATTCAAAAAATTTATGGTGCAGTTTTATTCCTTTGTAGAAAATACTGGCTGCTGTTTTGTTTATTTTGAAACATGAGTCGGACAAAACTGACATTTACTCAGATCATGTGAATACTGCTGTTTGTGAGATAACTGCTTTGTTCTGTATAAGCCAAAAATATTGTTATTCAGTCTGATATTATGTAATTGCCCAAACTATGAGGTTTGTGGTGGGATTATTTGGGACAGAGATGCTACATGTTAGTATGTTGTGCAAACAATAATGTAAAATGAATTACTTACAGGGGATGATGTGAAGTTTGCACTATGTGCAGATTTAGACTGCTCAGCTATAACTGAAGTTGTATTTAACAAATGTTGAAAATTGATCTTCTACCTTAGACTTATAATTACCTTTGATGTTTACATTCTGTATGTAGCAAACATCACTACAGGAATCTGCCATTGCGCTGCTTGTAAAAGTTGTAACTGTTTGATAGTAATTTGTCATGTTGACATAATGATTATTCCTTAATCTAGAATGTTTCTAGTTACGTAAGTACTTTTATTCATGTTATATAGTAACCTGTTTATACATTATGTATGTAAATGTTTATTGTTCGCTAGGAAACTTAAGTTTGTGTCAACAGAATTCCCAACAGACAGTTATAATTTATGATAATAATTAAAATAGTTCATGCACAATTATCATAAAATATTCAAAAATTAAATGTAAACTTAGTAACAATCAGATTAATGCTTAAAGACATTCTTTCCTTTCTTACTGTACACTGATTTCTGCAGGCATTTTTGAGTGTAAAGATGCCTTGCTGGTACCTGGTACTTAATGCTGTAAATGTTAGCTGTGTTAGCTTCAGTTTTGCTTGGTTACTTTATATTTGTATGCATCATATGGGACAAGTCAAAACAATACTACTTTTGTGTAAAACAAATGAGCTCTATATTCGCATGTTAACAATACTATCAGAGGTGATGACATTCTGTGATCATCGGAAACGTCATTTCTATGATGTTTCTGGATGTAACAGCAAAACTAGTGCTGCAATCGGGCTGATTTGACGATGGGACTAGTGCAACAATGGGACTGGCGTGAAGATGAAAACGTTCCTGAGTGGATAACCCTCTCTGGGGTGCAAGAATTTCTCTTGATAGGTGTCCAGCCACCAGGATTACGCTCTGTTCATAGCTGTATTGGACATTCCATATTTCTTAGACTCCTGGATCAATCTGTACTGCTATCACACTGTCTACCACACCCTGTTCTTTGTACCTCCCTTTGCAGGTGCAGTGGGTAACATGACACTTGTGAAGAGGCTACAGTTTCCTTTCCAAGAGAATATTGGTCCTACACAGACCCATCCTCACTCCACCCATGAACAACAGTTCTCAAATTTTATATGGATATGAATCTGTATGTGCATCAAAGCCCTTCTTATGCAGCATGAGACATGGGTAGCCAACATACGTTTGCGGCACTGTGAACTGTAACTTGTCAGCTTACCACTACCTTATCCAAGACTGCCTCTAAAGTAGTGGCAACAAAGGCTGTGCATGTGTGGCATGTACTTCTTTTTGAGAACATCCATCAAGTGTTTCAGAGTATTTAATTCTACAGCATTGAATGTGTCACGAAGTGCTCTTTGACCCAGTTAAGTTATAACATTATATAAATAACACACAGCAGAGTGAACAGTATTAATGGCAATGATAACAATGTCGATGACATGAACAACAATTATAATAGTCTATTCACTGGACAGTAAATTTGTAATTATTTATTTATTGTGTTAGATGAGTTGATTGTTAATCAGTGCAATGAAGACTGCATTACCACCTGAAGCAAGACTGCTTAATACAAATTTCTGCTTTATTCAATCAATTTTTGGTGTGCACATATGTTGCTGCAACAATAAAGTAAAATTAAATGATATGATTGAATTGTCCATTTGATGGAATTCTGTATTCATTTCGATGTTAAGTACACCAGTGTATCATTTCTTTAATGCCTCATCTGAATCCTTGTCACTATAGCCTTTTTTACCTCGAATTTATGTATAGCATTGCCTAACACTTGTTTGTAATTTAGTTTTCAAAGCTATAATTGTAAAAAAAAAAAAAAAAAAACATGTTGTTTGTGTTTAATATGTTGTTTAAGTTTAGTATGTTGTTTCACTGTTAGTATGTTCTGAACATTAAAGAATATTACAAACTATCCTGAAATACATTATTAAAGTTATCCCCTACTGTCACTCGCAGTGTTTTTTTGTAAGTCATTGTAATATGTTGATGCTGATTTACACTTTTATGGCCACTTACCATTATTTTGTTACTGATCTCTTATAAAAGCAAATTCTTGATTTTTTATACATCATCTATTTTTATATCTTTATTGCCTGTTGCAGAAAGTGGATGTTAACAATGTTGTTGAATTATAGTGTAAGCAGCTATGCCTTCATCCAGAAAGAAATAAAAATATGTTTGACATGTATAGGTATTTTAATTCATCTCCCTAAGGATATCTCACATATAACTTATTTCACCTCTGGCAGTGTTTATTAATTTGATGTGGTAGTCAAGAAGCAACCTCAAGATGTAAAACAAACTCTTGCAACGTTTTTGTCCATAAAATTTGGAATTGGGAAGAAAGATAATGGTGGCAAGTGCTGTTATCAAATAGACAACACTGAGATGGTTGTATCTGAGTGGTTATACACTACATTAGAACAGAATTTTCCAATAATCAAAATTTCTTTTGTGACAGCATAATGGGATAATTTTCTCCTATTCCCACATGAGGGTGCACAGATAGCTTGAGCATTTGGTAGCTTCTTCCATACTCAGTTAAGAGAGTTAGCTCTGCCAGTAACACTGTGACAGTTTTTTACATACAGAGGATGACAGTGTGCGGTTCAACAGGCAGGTCCTGTCAATAACAGAGAAGCTGTTGAAAGCTTGATTTCTCCCTAAAACCTTAAGGGGCAAGTAAATCTGAAAAACATATCTAAAAATTTCATAATCTTGTTCTGATTGTGTAGAAACAATTGTTACTCCTAAGTAACACTCGGACGCAATAAATAAGCCCTGTTGTGGTAAATAAATTTACACTCATATTTAGGGTACGTTAATTATCACATTCGTTTAGGGAGTGACTCGTTATCATGTTAAGGCACCATTTTCAAAATTTTAAGTGGTATGTAAAATCTTGTGGCTTTTGCAAACTGAAAAAGAGGAACTTGCAGTTTATTCCATGCCATCGACAGGAAAACTGTGAAGGCCTAATGATGTAAACAGAAAGGTATACTAGGGTTTAACCTCCCATTCTTAATGATGCTTTCACAGTGCTCTCCCAGAAAGTGGGTGGTCACAAGTGCATGGCATACTGTCTCATCTGTTCCAAAACACAAATATTAGGGTATGAGATTGATAACCATTTACCATTCATTGTTCCACAGTGAGAAATATTTATTGGATTTTTCAGATTGGTGCAACAGGTAAATCAAATATACTGGTGCCCGTTGCAATTTATTGCTTCAAAATACCTATAGAAACTACTGTGGGAGCTCTCACACAGAATCTTTGGTTTGTCATCTCTCTGTAGTTATGTCTGGTATAGGCAGCGCATGATCCTCATCTCCATTCAACAACCTGTAGTAGTATTCATGGAAATCCGTAGGAAACCCACCGTTCCATAGTAACACTCTTGTCTCTCATTTGCTGTGAATAGATCTTTAAATTTGCTGCTGCACTTTGTACTTTCTTGATGCAGTGGACCTGCTGTGCAGTTCCAATACTTCTGGCCATGTAATTTTATTTCTGTTTGCAGATGATTGAGGACCGTAAGAAAGCACATATCTACTCAGACTCACAGTAAAGTAATGTAACCACTCTTAACAAACTCCTCTAATGAGACGAGTGTTCAACGGAAACAATGGTATTGTCAGGAATGCCCCTAGGGAAGTGTTTTCTGTAAACATTATGATTTGGCAGGCAGGGTGGGGAATAATCTGCGGTTGTTTGCAGATGATGCTGAGAGAGAGAGAGAGAGAGAGAAGGATGTGTTAACGGTATTTTCAAATGACATGTAAGTTGTATATAGATGCTTTGGGAACTCGTGTGGGAATCCCTGGAGAGAAAGCAATATTCTTTTTGAGGAACACTGTATAGAGAAATTTAGAGAACTGGCATCTAAAGCCGATTGCAGAATAATTCTACTGCCAGCAGTATACATTTTGCATATGAATTATAAAGATAAGCTATAAGATACTGGGGCTTACACAGACGCATATAGATATTCATTTCTCCCTCACTCTTTATGCGAGTGGAAGAGGAAAGGGAATGACTAGTAGTGGTACAGGGTACACGCACACTACAGCTTCTGGTGGAATATGTACGTAGGTGTGGCCAGGCTCATAACGGGAGCTGTCATTCAATCTTGCTGTGACAGAAAAGTTTCAGGATCATTGTCACCAGTGTCCATTTCCTCCACGAGTTCAAAGACACTGCCAAGCCATGACTTCAACCCACAGGTGGACCTCCACAGCACGGTGGAAGCACAAGCACTGCTGTGCCTTGCTGATCTTAATGAGTTAACTCCACTCTTCACAAATCTATACATACACGACAAAGGGCACACACGGTTGGTTAACCCACACTTACTGATTACTTAAAATATGTTTTTAACAATTATGAATGTCGTTCCTCGGCGTGAGAGATAATAAATGCATTTCAAGTTCTTGTTAAGATTGATCACACTTATAACATTTCCAGTTAAGGGTAATAGTATGTAATTAATTCGTAAGGACATAGTTTATAACCATGTTTTGGTGGAAATAGTTTAACTGTTCTTTACCATAGGGAGTCACATGCTGATGCTGGGGTCTGTACTGCACTACGTTACTTCAAATCTGATTTGTGACAAATATTAAATGGTGTCTCTGTACAGGTTGACTTGTCATTTTCCAGCTAAGTCTCTTTACTTTTGACTATTTTGGAGACTATGTCATTATTGTGACACAAAATCACATTGCAGCTTAAAATATTTGTAGCACCAACATTTACAACTCAATTTTTGGACAGACACTGTGTACATATATTATTTTTGAGATGATATTGTCCCTTCTTTTATACCTCCATTGAAAAATAGTTTAGGTAATTTCCTCTATGTATCCGCCTGACCCCAGGTAACACCATCCCTCCTATGGGTCCGTCTATGTCCCCCTCACTTCCATACATAAAATGGGGTTCACTGAACTTAAAAATTGAAACTATATCTCTTTCTGTGTCAAAAGTGTCTACATAGCATATTTAAGTTTTACTTGATACATGGGTTTCCTACTACTTTCCATTCTGTCACTCTTACTGTGCCTTTCACTGAGTCATACCTTCCCTCTATGTCATATTAACATTTAATAACGTGCTTTCTCTGATACAAACTTAAGATTAACTACAGACTGTTCATTAAGACCTCATTTGCTGTTACACATGGAAATGTTGTTATCCAGTTTGTTCTTATCAGTAGAGTTGTGTACAACTCATTTTGAAATCATGAAGTAGTTCTGAGAATACAGAAGTTTCCTTTAATTTGTTACTTTTCCTCTCAACTACTTTGTCATATACTAGGTATATATGTGATACAGCAGCTTTTCACTTTCCACTGAGAACACATCTATCTTTTTGTTAATCCCAGTTGAAAAAAACATTAAATTATCAAACTCAAAACCTTTATTTATTGTGCCATTATTTGCCCAATTATGTAACATATGTATAACTATCAGCTTTTTCATACACTTTGACACATATAAGGTTCACACACAAGTTACTAGCATTTTCGTTTTGCATGTTGCTACGGGTTTCTTTATCAATTGCCATTTTAATTTGTAGTTCACTGTTGCTATCTCAGTTTACATTTTTTCATTTGGAGACAGTGAGTGGAGCTGTGGACGCTAGAAAGTGGAGTGCCAAATGGAATAATCTGAACATTTTCTTCTTGAGTTCAGTAGAGGGGTGACAGCAGTGAAGGCAGCCAGAAACATCTGCACCATATGTGGGGATAATGCTATTCATCAGAGCACAGCAAGAATATGGTTTTCTCGTTTAAAGGAGGACCATTTTCACATTAGTGACCCACTAAGTTCATAAAAATGCGAAGGCCTTTCTGAAGATCATGGAAAGATTAATCCACAGTGATACATGCCAGTGTATTCAAGATCTGGGTCATTGATGATCATGATCATTCCACCACTGTGCAAATTTTGCATGCAACAGAAAGGTTACAAAATGAGGTGTATGAGTACTGCATGTCCGAAGTGAAAACAGCGAAAATCAGTTGGTGGTCATATCTATCTCTATTTGCTCATCATCAAGTGGCTCATGAAATACTGAATATTACAATTGTTGTGGGGTTAGTGGTCAAACCCGGGACTCCACATGGCAGACCTGAAGCTGGGACCCACCACACCGTATTTCGTCAGGAGAGCGAGCAAGTTCAAGAATTTTGAGAGGCAGTGCAGAGTGATACAGTGGTATTCAGTAACATTGCTTTATTCAGCTAATTTACAGTATTTGATGGTGAAGCGTAGTGTCAGCGTGCTGCCCGCCCGATGTCCTGCAAGTCCAGCCGGGTCAGCAGACTCCTGGTATGCCGATGCCGCTGCTGTTGTTATCAAGGCTGCCTGCCAACGGAACTTGGCCGCCGCTCTCCCGGTCACCACCCAGCGATGCGTAGCGCCTTGCGACTTTCTCCGCCCCATTAGGCCTGCTCTGTCTGACCAAGGGATGAAGGTGGATGTACTGGTCACCCGTAGCCCTGAGGCCACCGCTGCTCCCAACACGTGACCTGACTCAAACCCACGCGCACCTGGATTCTGTGCTGAAATTTTCCGCTAATGGTGCTTGCCGGATGGCAACACCCACTGCCATCTCTGGCGCTGTCGTAGCGCTGCTCTGCTACCCTCAGGGTACGCCTCGCCCAGTCCCAGTATGCCAGGTGGGAAGCAAACTTGGCCACTACACTAGAGTGGAACTGAGTCCCTCCTGGACCTGCTGCAGACTTCTCTCACTGCCGTTTTTCAGGCAGACCGTGCTATCTCCAAGTGGAAGGATGCCATTCCACCCTCCCCTGGCGTTGTGTCCCCCTATGCAGAATATAGCCCGAGCAACAACATAGAAACAAAGTACAAATTTATACAGAATGCTTATAATATTGCTGCCAGACTGGCCACTATAAGCATAGAGCAGCACAGGTCTGTCCCGACGCTCCACTGACCTGGCAGACCCTGTCAAGCTAAACTTGCCCATCTATTTATATTGGTTTCTCCCTTGCTTCTGACATAGTGTCAGAGAGAGACAGGAACAATTGTAGGGATAAATTCCTACAGGTCAGCCATTTACAAATATCCACTCCTGGCTCTGGCCTAGTGCCCCACCTCATACATCCACTAACTAAGAGCAACACTGCAGTTTCCTACCTTGTTGTTGCTCCACTCAAAACAAATCATGCATGCAATACCGCTGTCGCAGCTCTGCGCCGGCAGATGCCATGTTTACCTTGCCTGGCCTGCTGGCTGTCGTCCGTTACGGGACTCTGCCAGCAGCCCCAGATTTCATCCCCCAACAGCGCCTTCATTGAATTTCGAAAAAATTTCCCTTTCCCTTGACTAGACTGACACTAGTGCAGCACTATCCTGGTGATGAAAAATTGTGTCTGTATTCTAACATAAGGAAAAGAAAGGATTGGTTGAGGCCAAACAAAGGAGCAACATCCCATACAAAAATCAGCACGCTTTCACAAAAGATAATGTTATGCATCTAGTGGGACGATGATGGTGGGGTATATTATGAATTGCTTCCGCAAGATGTAACCATCGTTGCTGACATTTTCTGTCAACAGGAAAGATGTCTTGCATATACAGTCTAAGAACAGCAACCAGGAAGTCCACGTGAAGCAATACTGATCCATGAAAGAGCCTGCCTGCATTCCGTACAGTATTTTTTTGTCAGTCTAGCAAAAGTTGGGTTGGGAAGTCATGTCACACCCAACTTATTCACCTGATCTTGTGACTCAGATTTGAGCCTTTTCTACTCTCTATCAAATAACCTTCATGGAACTTCCCTTTCGGATTAAAAAAGTGTTCTGAACATGACTCAATGAATTCTTCACCAGAAAACCATGCCATTTCTATTTCGCAGAATCGAAAATTTCCCCAATGTTTGCTGTCCATCGTAAGCACTGAAGGATGATATATTATTGTACGCTGAAGTCTCTGTTATGTTTATTAAACCTATAGAAAAAGTATACAAACTAATGCACCAGCTACGTACCTGCGTTGGGGCCTAGCGCAATGGTTATCATATAAACATGACGTAGAAGGTTGTTGGATCAAAAAACGACAAATGAAACTTTTTTTCAATTTATAAATCCGATCAAAAGAATGTGATTATTATTTTTATTCAATTAATTCGTTTACATGTAATTTTTGATATTATTGTTTGTTTTATTTACCCTATTTTTCTTTCTGTCATTCTTTTTTCTCCTGGAATCTGCCTGTGTCACCTATAATGTGGAAATAATTGTTAATGTGTGTGTGTGTGTCCGTCTCGAGTTGCTTCATAGAGGTTAGCTTTAACCACCATAAACAAAGCAAGTGCGATTTTTAAATCTGCACATATTGTTGATTGCTATTCTCTCTGATGCATTTCACATCATGGGGTTGTGGTTAGCTTAGGACACAAATTTGAATTCAGGGCTTTGTCTGCCATGGTTGTCATTTCTCACTTAGAATCAGCTGTCCATAGACCATCTCACATTTCCAATGTACCTGGAAGTGGCTGCCTCCGACATTACTTTGCATTAATTGGTGCATAGTAATGAAGTAAAACAAATTAATATTTCTACTTTGACAGTTCTCTGCAATTTATTGCATAATTTGGTAAACCATACTGTTTTTTCTGACATGCTCTGGTGGTTTCCGGTGATTAACGGTGTCAGTGTGGTACTGGTGTGCAAGACTCACACTCCCTCTTGGCTATCAAACTTACTTGGAGTTGCTTCGCTGATCATCTTTTCAGGATAGCCACCTGTGATGTCCTGCACGACTTCTTCTCTGAATATAGGATGCTACATGGAGGAAATTTTTTATACTTTAAAATATTCTTGAGTGTACGGAGTTATTTTAAAACTCAATCTCACTGTATTTTCATGACACACAACAGTTTCTGACAGACCGGAAGGTTGCAAGCTTACAAAAAATGTTTTAGTTGTATGAAAACTATCACATTCATTTTTCCATAAATACAGTCTACAAATCTCACAAAGTTTAACAAGACAACTGTCTGGACCTTAATTATTGATTCTTTCTCTTACATTCGTAATTGTCCCTTCTCTTCTTTCAACAACATTCAAATGTTCACACAGTAATGTTTCACGTCGCACGGAGTGCGGCGCGTTTATTCCTTGAGCTGGACGTGTAACTCCAGGTGACTACCTGCCCACGCCGATCATCCGTCCCATACACGTCCGTCCTGCACACACATAACTGTGGTGCAGTAGACACAGTTCTACTCATCTCTAAAATAATACGTGTTCAAGACGGTGGAAATACGAGGGTCTCTAGAATTTACTCCGAAATTCTTTAGGCATTACAATGTCTTCCAGAATTCTGGAAGTTAGAAAAGTATAATTATCAAATTGTCATTACTTCAACACCCCCCCCCCCCAATCAATTTAATAATTTCCTAAATTGCCCATAAAATTCACTATCCCCATCTTTTGACACAGTCTATTGAAACGTGCACTCTTAGCTAATTTTGGTAAAATATGTGCCATTTGTTCCTCGGAGCTAATGTATTGAACATTCAGATGGCCTTTGTTGTACAGCTCTTGTGTAGAACGGATTTCACATCCACATGCTTCAGTCATCTATGTTCCCATTTCCGTAATTGACAGATTCTTCAAGAAGATGCTTAAGCCATGGGGTGTCTGTCATAGCTGTCGCCGAAGCTGGATATTCTGCTTCTATTTCCTAGTGAAACTCATCTGTCTCCTTGTCACAAGAAACAGTTTTTCAAACAAAAAACTATAAGAAAGTGAAGAAGACAGAAGATCTACAACATAACACAGTCAGAATCAACATAACAGTAATAGCATTTAAAATTTCCTTTTTTGTAACACAGACCAACATCAAGTCTCCCTTTAATATATCAAAGAATTCATTTCAAAAATTTCTACTCTAATTCTGTTGGTTTACTTTGCTGTCTACTAAAATAGTTAAGTGATGCAGTTCGTCTGGTCATAGCTGTCATTTCCTTCATAAAACTGTCAAAAGTTTTTTTTAGTTTGCATACAAGACTTTTCTTAATCTTTACACCAGGTCTCAATGCAGGAATCAATTTTGTACATCTGTTTGTTCCATAAATGAATTATGTTCCTTCACCACACTAAGGAGCATTCTTAGTGTTGTGAATTGAGCAAGTGGAGTATAGTCATATCTCTTTCAATATTTCCAGACATGTCTATTTTTACTTTGAACATCCCCTTACTGTCAGTTATACTTTTATTTGCTGTAAGTGGTGCATAAGTCAAAGTTCCATTAGATGACTGAGAGCCCAATTATTCCTTTATTGCTTTTTCCCATTCTTCTTCTTCTTCTTCATGATGCCTAACCTGAACGTCTTCAGACTTCTGAGGTAAGTTTTCCCACGAATGTTTTTGCATTCAAGGGAAACACTGCATAATCCTTGAAAAACCAAAATTTTCTTGTTATTCTATTGCTTTTCCACAAAGTTTCTGCTCGCTTCCACTTCTTCTGACATTGTGGGCCTTGAGTTACCTTCAACAGCTTGCACAAAATCAAGGACTTCAAAACAGAACTAACTTTGAGGAAACTAAAGAATGTTCTGAATTACGTTGTTCACTTGAATGGTCTTCTTCGAGATCCAATCATCACTGGTTTCACCTTCAAATAGAAACTTATCTTTTTCAAAAATTACTTCTCTCCCAAATACAACTTTGTGTTGCTTGGTGCACCATATTCTGTGGCTAATTAGACAGTTTCCAGTCACGAAACATTTTAATGGGATAGTTCCTTTTCAATACTTTCCTTGGAATGTGCCACTATGCAACACACCCAAACTCATATTTGTTCAAATTTGGCTTTCTTCCAGCCGATAGCGTTTCTAGAATTCGTGCATCTAAAACTGAAGTATAACTATGGTTAATGATAAAAGTATCTACCAGTAACTTTTGACTAAAATGGCTTTCAAACTTCGCGTCCAAGAATTGTGCAATGAGCCTTTTCAATGACAGTATGATTTAGTCGCTCTGCCACTCCATTTCGTAATTGAATTTGCAAATATACTCATGACCGTTGTCACTTTTTAATCTCCTGATTTTCAGCAAATACATACTTTGGAAATACGAAGCAAGAATTGTTACCAATATTGTATCGACCACCATGCCATACAGTTCAGTGAGCGGACACATGGGTATTATATACTGTAGGACTGTAGGTTTCGGAGTGTTTTTCTCGTTAATGGCTAGCCATCTGGCCGTATGGCTGGGGCATTGTAACTCTATGGGGTAGTGCTGCCAACACATGCCATCCCACTCTTAACTTCATTTCCCAACCCCCGAACTCCCCTTGTTAGTGTGTGTGTATACACGATTGAATCATTTCTGTGAGCAGCAGCTATAGCTATCACCCTTTTGAATTGAACCCGCTGAATTTTTAAAAACAAGCATCAGCCAGCCATTTATAGTTTATGCACTGACAATCAATTATTTAGTGAACCTGACACTAGAAGAGCACCTTTTAGTTTTAATTTGAAATTCCAGTCCACAAACTATGCTTTCAACATTAATTTCTCCAACCTTTATTCATATTTGATTCACCAGTTCATTCACATCCATCAAAGAACAGATTAATTAACTAAATATCCTGTTACCCTCAAATCCAGAAAACGATCCACTCTGCCACCTGGAAAACTTCCAGTAACAGCTGAGAAAGAAAAATTATTTTCATTTCTGTTTATTTTTTGGAGAGATATAGCTAAATTTGCAGAACTATACTTCTATGCATTTGTGGCAATCTAACATTGTATTTTTCCCCAATAATGGCATTGTTTCCCACATCTGTAACACATATATTGGGTTGGTACATAAGTTTGTTCCGTTTTTCTGTATGTTTGATAAACACAACAGATACACATACACACCCTACTCATCCATAATATATTCTCCTTCACTATTTACAACAGTCTATCAATGCTGAGATAACTTTTCGATTCCATGACTGTAGAGTTCGAGTGGTTTTGAGGTGAAGAACTCGTCGAGCCATGGTAGGAGCACCTTTTGCATCCGGCAAAGCTTAGCTTGAAGTTTGTTCGATAGGGAGCAGGAAAAACTGAGGGTGCAAGATCAGTTGAATAAGGTGAGTGCAGAATGACCTCCCAACCCAACTCTAGTATAAGGTTTTTGGTCAGTCTAGCAGAATGGGTGCGGGCGTTTTCGTGGAGTAGCATCACTTTTCGCAGTCTGCCTGGTTGTTGTCCTCGAATTGCATCCACAAGATGTCTCAGTTACTGACAATAAATATCATCAGTGATGGTTACATCTCGGGGAAGCAATCTGTACTACACCACACCATCACTGTTCAACTAGATGCATAATATTATGGATGCATGCAGGCTTTTATATGGGGAGTTGCTGCTTTGTTTGGGGGCAACCATTCTTTTCTTTTCCTTATGATCTTAGGATAAAGACACCATTTCTTGTCACCTATAAGGCTATAACGATACAAGTTAGGAATGGTCAACGTTGCTCTCAAGCAAACTGATCACTAACAATGAGAAAAGCACATACATCCACCTGCTGATTTATGTGTTTTCGGCTTAGAGCATGTGGTACCTTTTTTCAACCTTCTCCATTGCATGCAAATGTCGCACGATGGTAGAATGATCACAGTTAATAACATTTGCCAGTTCTCGAGTTTGCTGATATTGATTATTGTGGGTTAATGTGTTTAAACAATCTTTATGAAACTTCGACTGTCTTCCTGAATGTACTGAATCACTAATGTCAAAATGATCCTTCTTAAAACGAGAAAACTGCATTCTTGCCATGATCTGTCTCATGGAATTATCCCCCTCCCACATGTGGCGTGAATGTTTCTGACTGCCTCCGTAGCTGTCATTCCTATTGAACTGTAATAGAAGAATACATCAGAAATATTTAGATTTCTCCACTAGGCACTCCATTTTCTAGTGTCCAAACCTCCACTCATTATCTCTATATAACAAAATGACAATATGTGAACTCATATAGCAACAGTGAATTACAAAGTAAAAAATGACAACTCCTAGCATCCACAATATCAACTAAAATCTTATTTTAGACAAAGCTTTGGCTGCATCATACATAGCTTGAGACTTGGTTGTCTCTGAATACATCATTTTACCTTTCTGTCAGATGCTGTCGACGATGGCAATTCATTTACTGTCCAGTTGTTACCTTTAGAATTATTAAGTTTTGCTTCTTTGTCTAGTAATCTACCCTTTAAGAAATTCGGTTCCAATTCCTCACTTGAGAAGGTATTCAGAGCAGTAACAACTACTTCGGATTCTGGTGGAATTGTTTGTAAGAAACCGCATACTATATCAGTTCCTCCAATATTATCATCCGATCCTTCAAAATACCCATTAACTTACGAAACTCCAAAAAATTAATTTCAAGAGTTATTGTCATTTGCATTAATCTTTAAAGGTCGTTCTTAATAAAAGCCATACCTTTCAGCTCAAATGTTTGAATTAATGTATTTCTCATTTTTGGTGTAGGCCTACTCCAAGCAACTTTGTGAAATTCTTTGGATTACTTGAGACTTACACTTCTTATCGGTTTTGCCAAGCTCTCCCAGAAGAGTTTGCTTCCACGCACACTATACAGCTGTCTCAGCCATGTCCATGTATCTCTTTCACCCAAAACTCACTTCCAGCTCACATAGAAGTATTTCAGTCCTAAATTTTCAGTTGCTAAAGTTCTTCCCATTAAATAACAGTACCTTGTATTCCTCCTCCTCTTGAGCCATGACTCTAAATTAGGTACTGGATTAATTTTTTCAACCTTTATTTGTTGTACTGCAACACCTGGCACCTGGGTCCATGACCAGTTGCTAAGAAAATAACAGTTATTTAGGATAAGTAATTTCAACTCGTTACTTCACACAATTTACAATTACAACCACGGGACAACAATGAAGACAAAATACAAACAGAGCGAAGAAACACAGAAAAAACACATAAAAAAGACAAAGAGAAAATAACTCAAAGGATTATTATTACATTATCATCATTTCCACACACTTTGTATTAGATAGGAAACTCCATGTCCAAACAATGAACAATGGCACCATTTAACCAAGATACAAAACAGCCTACCACCACAAGTAAAAAACATAGCCTTGATTTTAGAAATCTGAAATCATTAACTGATCATTGCTTTGCATTGTGTGAATTTTTGGTCCATATGTGTACAGTGAAATATCAAACAAGCTGCAGTGCATGAATGATTTTTATAAAATTAATAATCACTGTGAATGAGACTTTTATACAATGTGTAGCTATCTCCATACTGTTGTCTTTGTCCATGTTTGTACTGTATTGTAACACTCTTTTGGTCTCCTTCAACTATTATTTATGCTACTTGTCAACTCAGATTATACAACCTGGGTCCAGCAAAAATTGTCATTTTAACAGCCCTGGACATCTGCTGCCGTTTAGGTTACGGAATCTTCTTCTTGATACAGTTATGAAGTGTAGTGGTATGACCGAGAGGGAATTTGTTCTCGCTTGATATGGCTAATCACTATATGACACTGTTTGTCGTCTATCTTGATATATACACTCCTGGAAATTGAAATAAAAACACCATGAATTCATTGTCCCAGGAAGGGGAAACTTTATTGACACATTCCTGGGGTCAGGTACATCACATGATCACACTGACAGAACCACAGGCACATAGACACAGGCAACAGAGCATGCACAATGTCGGCACTAGTACAGAGTATATCCACCTTTCGCAGCAATGCAGGCTGCTATTCTCCCATGGAGACAATCGTAGAGATGCTGGATGTAGTCCTGTGGAACGGCTTGCCATGCCATTTCCACCTGGCGCCTCAGTTGGACCAGCGTTCGTGCTGGACATGTAACCACGTGAGACGACACTTCATCCAGTCCCAAACATGCTCAATGGGGGACAGATCAGGAGATCTTGCTGGCCAGGGTAGTTGACTTACACCTTCTAGAGCACATTGGGTGGCACGGGATACATGCGGACGTGCTTTGTCCTGTTGGAACAGCAAGTTCCCTTGCCGGTCTAGGTTGGCATTAGATGGTGCTATGAGGGTGCCCATAGCCATACCCTGGATTTCTTTGTGGGTAATGCCTTCAAAGCAGAAGAAATTGTGTGTGAGGATAAACTTGTCATGGTGACTAGGTTGTTGGTTTGGAATCTGTCAATCTTTGGGAAAGGGAGTGTTCAATAGCAGGAAGGCCATGGGCATTAGGGATATTAGTGTACAGGAAGGTGGCACCAATAGTGACAAGCATGGCACTTTGTGGTAAAGTCAGGAACTGTGGAGAGTCAGTGAAGGAAATTGTTCAAATGCCTCTGAGCACTACGGGATGGCTACAGGACAAATGTAAGGATGTGGAGGCTTATCTCACTTGGGGGAAGATAGATACTGCCTAGAGGGAAATTAAAGAGACCTTTGAAGAAAATAGAACCACTTGTATGAATATCAAGAGCTCAGATGGAAACCCAGTTCTAAGCAAAGAAGGAAAGGCAGAAAGGTGGAAGGAGTATATAGAGGGTCTATACAACGGCGATGTACTTGAGGACAATATTATGGAAATGGAAGAGGATGTAGATGAAGATGAAATCGGAGATAAGATACTGCGTGAAGAGTTTGACAGAGCACTGAAAGACCTGAGTCGAAACAAGGCCCCAGGAGTAGACAACATTCCATTAGAACTACTGACGGCCTTGAGAGAGCCAGTCATGACAAAACTCTACCAGCTGGTGAGCAAGATGTATGAGACAGGCGAAATACCCCCAGACTAAAAGAAGAATACAATAATTCCAATCCCAAAGAAAGCTGGTGCTGACAGATGTGAAAATTACCTAACCATCAGTTTAATAAGTCACAGCTGCAAAATACTAACGCACATTCTTTACAGACGAATGGAAAAACTAGTAGAAGCTGACTTCAGGGATGATCAGATTGGATTCTGTAGAAATGTTGGAACACGTGAGGCAATACTCACCTTATGACTTATCTTAGAAGAAAGATTAAGAAAAGGCAAACCTACGTTTCTAGCATTTGTAGACTTCGAGAAAGCTTTTGACAATGTTGACTGGAATACTCTCTTTCAAATTCTGAAGGTAGCAGGGGTAAAATACAGGGAGCGAGAGGCTATTTACAAATTGTACAGAAACTAGATGGCAGTCATAAGAGTCGAGGGGCATGAAAGGGAAGCAGTGGTTGGGAAAGGAGTGAGACAGGGTTGTAGCCTGTCCCCGATGTTATTTAATCTGTATATTGAGCAAGCAGTAAGGGAAACAAAAGAAAAATTCGGAGTAGGTATTAAAATTCATGGAGAAGAAGTAAAAACTTTGAGGTTCGCCGATGACATTGTAATTCTGTCAGAGACAGCAAAGGACCTGGAAGAGCAGTTGAACGGAATGGACAGTGTCTTGAAAGGAGGATATAAGATGACCATCAATAAAAGCAAAACGAGGATAATGGAATGTAGTCAAATTAAATTGGGTGATGCTGAGGGAATTAGATTAGGAAATGAGACGCTTAAAGTAGTAAAGGAGTTTTGCTATTTAGGAAGTAAAATAACAGATGACGTTCGAAGTAGAGAGGATATAAAATGTAGACTGGCAATGGCAAGGTAACCATTTCTGAAGAAGAGAAATTTGTTAACATCGAGTATAGATTTATGTATCAGGAAATCGTTTCTGAAAGTATGGAGTGTAGTCATGTATGGAAGTGAAACATAGTTTGGACAAGAATAGAATACAAGCTTTCGAAATGTGGTGCTACAGAAGAATGCTGAAAATAAGGTGGATAGATCACGTAACTAATGAGGAGGTATTGAATAGAATTGGGGAGAAGAGCAATTTGTAGCACAACTTGACTAGAAGAAGGGATCCGTTGGTAGGACATGTTTTGAGGCATCAAGGGATCACAAATTTAGCATTGGAGGGCAGCGTGGAGGGTAAAAATCGTAGAGGGAGACCAAGAGGTGAATACACTAAGCAGATTCAGAAGGATGTAGGTTTCAGTAGGATCTGGGAGATGAAGAAGCTTGCACAGGACAGAGTAGCATGGAGAGCTGCAGCAAACCAATCTCAGGACTGAAGACCACAACAACAACAACAACAACAAAACATTTTTCGCAAGCTCGGAACCTTCTGGTCCATCAGAAACTATCACATTCATTTTTCCATAAATACAGTCTACAAATCTCACAAAATTTAACAAGACAACCCTCTGGACCTTACAAAAGTAAGAGAAAGAATGAATAAGTAATTGTTCCTTCTCTTTCAACAACATTCAAATATTCACAAATAATGTTTGACGTCGCACTGACACGGGGCGTTTGTTCCTTGAGCTGGACATGTAACTCCTTACAAATGGAAGGCCTCAGACACGGCCAACCGATTCGGCTCAAATTTGGCAGGTCGCTTGTGTACAACTTAAAACGGAGGAATCTAAGATATTTTAGGTCAACACCGCCGCGTTATTGAAAAAATCATCCCTAAAAGTTATGAAGAGCAATCGACTCAAAATTGGTGGGATCGATAGATAATTGTAAATAGAGCATTTTTCAGTATCAGCTATGGTATCCGAAAACGCATACTATTCCGGAAACCGAGGAAAGAAAGTTTTACAACTGTCGCTTCTGTTCCAACTTTTTAAACGGTTTTTGCCGACAGCACTGATAGCGCAACAGCCAAGGTAACTGGCTGGGAGTCTGAGAACCCGGGTTCGAATCGCGAGGAAACCCAGTGGATGTTATTATTTTCGTTTGTATTTTTCCATATCTCAGTTCATAGGAATAGGAGGGTTAATAAGGTAAATCTACAAGGAACGATAAAAATAAGGTAGGCAAATAAATTTCTGAAACTTCTTGGGGTAGTAAACAACTAAAATGTTACTCCAGGTCACTTTAGAATGGCTCTTCCAGTCACTGTTACGTGTCCTCATTTTTCGTCGAACAACTAGATGGGTGGTACTTGTCACATAAAAATTTGAAACAAATATACTCACGGCACCAAGAACATCTAATGAATGCAATCTTTCGAAAGCTACACTGTTCCTTCCCAAGAGTAGGCGGAAAACAAACTTGGTTTACATTTAAAAATGTCTTTTTCGGGAATTAATTTTGATGCGTACCACGCATACGATATCATTGCGTGAAAAATCGATGCTGAAAGTTGGATATGAATTATGTTGTAAATAGTTATTGTATCCGTGCGGTTGTCCAATTCCCGCTGGGTTTCCAGAAGCACACTGCAATCCTGAAGCCTGGAAATGAAGTTTTTAACCTGGCGATAGAAATCAACATCACACGGCTGGTACACAGGTGTACAGTTGGGCGGTATTACTTTTACCGTGCACGTCGGCTGACCCTCGCCATTTATAATCATTGTGTCATATAATATAGCATTACTTTGTCCACTCCAGGAATCCACTACTAGAAAAAACTTGGTATAGGGAACGTATGGTTTTAAAACATTCTCAAGAAATGTTCTGTAAATCGCATTCGTCAGTTTGGAGAAGGTAATGTAAACATTTTTCAACGAGTCGGTTAAACGGTTGACCTCTTCTATAACCTGAGGACCAAATGTAACATTCGTTTCTTGTAAACATAGGAAAACCTCACGTAACAGTTTTCCAGAGGCTGTAGTGGCATGTTGCGCCGTGTACGAATGTGTTAGTAGGTTTTTACTGCCAACTGCGACAAGGATTCGTTTTTCTCCCTTATGCGATAACGTGCGTCGAATGTTCACCCAATACTCGCATCCTGTATGACCGGTGTTGATCACGTAATCACTATTGAAACCGGTCATAAGTGACGCCGTTTGCCTGTTGAAAAGAGCTCCCACTTTCTGTATATCTTCTATATTTTGTACCTCCTTATGAGAGACGTATTTAGTGACTCGCCGTTGACGAATTTTATACCCCGATCTGAAATTTTTTGCCCAAGATAATGATGCAGCAGACGTAGAATCCTTGTTGGCCGTATATTGAAGCGCTGCACCTGCAGCCCACTCCTGAAGTATTCTCGCTGTTACATTCTCGTTACGTCAACAAGATTCGACAATTCGGTCGTATGTCCACATATTTATCGCCTGGTATTTGTCGTAACTTGTCCCTCCTTTAACGATATCACTTTCCCACAATTTCAAGTCCTTCTTCCGTTCCAGGGCTGTTGTTGCTCCATTCTTTTGCAGTGTTTGTAAGTTCAAATTTGGATGATTCCTGGCTAGCGCTACCGCCTTAACTTTTACTTCAAGGGGTATAGAGCTGTAGTTAAGTCGTTTAGTAACCGGTTCGTGATACTCATGGGGAACGGATGAAGCACATATTCCCAGAGGAGTGGAGATTTCTGAAGTGTTATGACAATTTAGCGATTCACTAGTCGGGATATCTTCCACTGAATCACCTTCTGCTTCGTCTTCATCGTATAGTACCTCAGTATCAAGAAAAGTTATTTCGTTCGTCACCACAAATATCTCTCGACCATAGCCGTTCCTATCAACCTGGAACGCCGAGAAACATACCTGGCTGCTTCCAGTAGTGCGTTGATAATGCATCTGTATTTGGCAAACCAAAACACAGCGACGGAACTTCCCGCTTGCCATCGTCTGTGACAGGCTCCCAACTATATATTACAACGCTAGTCGAAGGGTGTACAACCTCCGTTACTCAGATTATGCACCTGAAAGATATGACAACAAATAATAACTAGTTACTACGGCATAAACAGACGAGCTAATTTCTACAAACTACATACAACACTCGTCATATGTTACTTACAGAATAACACTGTATTCATTCACGAAACTTATTTCATTCGGCACATTAATGATGGAAAAATCACTACTGTATCCGCCAGGATCGCGGCAGCCAAATGACGGAAAACAACTCTTTCCGATTTACGTCTATAAGGCTCGTGCTGGACACCTTCTCTCTGCCAGATTCACAACTATGATATGACGAACAGGCAACCGGGACAACATAACTCTCCCTGCGTGCATTCTGTCCCGTGCCTCGCTGTAAACAAGCGTCGCGCGGTTGGCTGTCTGTGATCCCTCGTGAGGAATTGGAAGCACTCTTACAAGGGGAGGCCGCCAATTGTGAAATTCAGATTCAATTCATACTGCGCATAATAAAAGCTCATGGCCAGAGGTGCTATGTGGGAAAGCACCAAGATGTACTTCTCAGCCGTTGTCGAGAAAATCGACAGTTAAAAGGAACCGTTGCGGTGAAATACTCACTACGGTTGATAGTTTTCTACAGCGTCGTGGCGCAGCGGTAAGCTCTCGGGTTCGGGTTCGTAATTCCGAAGTTCGCCGGATCGAATCTCGCGCCATGCAACCATTTTTTTTTAGTATTTGTTTTTTGTAATTCAAATGTGTGTACATACACACAATATATATATATATATATAATTCCCAGCAATCAGTTGCAACAATTATGCATATAATAAGTTGTTGAAAGTCGTTTGTCGTGGAAAAACTGGCAACTTCGAACATCATTATGTTTTCTGCAAACAAAGTTGTATTTCATTAATGTTATTAATTGTCTTCATAATGTTAACCAAGTATAGTTAACGGAAGACGTAGAAACGATATTCCGAAACCAATACGTATAGCGTAAATCAAACGTTCGAATTAGAATAGAAACCCCACGTACACAAATTTGCTGTGGCAGGTATGAAATATAAACTCCGTTACTCACTCGTTACACTCGAAGGACAGATGTTGAATGGACCGAAACGAGCCGCCGCATAGCAGCGTAGTTGCCTGCCAACTTCGAAAGAAGGTAGGTGCGGGCCCTAGCGCAACTTATAACATCGTCGAAAATCAGTGCGGACGTGAGAGCTTTGGTACACCCTGTTAAACAAACGGAAAAATTGAGGCGGTACAATTGGACAGCGATCCGCCTTCACCAACATGTGTAAGCAATTCATATATGAATTACAAAACACTAATAATAAAAAATGTTGCATGGCGCGAGATTTTTTTTTTATTTTTCTGCCTCTCCCGACACGCTTCATATACCCTGCGCTGCTTGTGCTGCTAGTTAGTTGGTTAGGCGTTCCATAGATTTTTTTATTTTGTTTATTTTTTTATTTAATTTTTGTTCATTGTATCTGCTCGGGGCGGACGTCGCAAGACACCCGTTTCAGTTCGTCGTTGATCCATTAACTCAGTTTTTTTTTTTTTTTTATTACAGACGGCAGCTAACACACTGACCGAACACGCTAAGCTACCGTGCCGGCTGTTCGATCCGGCCACCTTCGGATTACGAACCCGAGCGTTTACCGTTGCGCCACGACGCTGTAGAAAACTATCAATCGTAGAGAGTATTTCACCGCAACGGTTTCTTTTAACTGTCGATTTTCTCGACAACGGCTGAGAAGTGCATCTTGGTGCTTTGCCACATTACACCTCTGGCCATGAGCTTTTATTATGCGCAATAGGGATCGAATCTGAATTTCACAATTGGCGGCCTCCCCTTGTTAGTCGTAGTTGTGGTCATGTGACAAGGCTTAAAAGTTTAATACTTTACTAACCAACGGCATTGGGGTAATTAGTTTGCCTACCTTATTATTATCATTCTTTATTAATTTACTTACCTTATTAACCATCCTATCCCTACAAATTGACATATGGAAAAATACAAACGAAAATAATAACATCCGCTAGGGTTCTCCGATTCCCAGCCAGTTAGTTACCTTAGCTGTTCCGCTATCGCCGCTGTCGGCGAAAAGCGTTTACCATGTGGGTACATGAGCGACAATTGTAAAAGTTTCTTTCCTCGATTTTTGGAAAAGTTTGCGTTTGCGGACCCCATACCTGATGATGAAAAATGCTCTATTTACAATTATCTATCGATCGCTCTAATTCTGAGTCCGTTGCTCGTCAAAACCTTTAGGGTTGATTTTCTCAAAATTGCGGGGGTGTTGACCCAAAATATCTTGGAGTATTTCATTTTAGGTTCTACACAAGCAACCTGCCAAATTTGAGCCGAATCGGTTGGCCGTGTCTGAAGCCTTCCCCTTGTTAGCCAGGATCGGCGACTACCTGCCCGCGCCTATCATCCGTCCCATACATGTCCGTCCTGCACACACATAATTGTGGTGCAGTAGATACATTCTACTTTACCACACTCGTCTCTAAAATAACCCGTGTTCAAGACGGTGGAAATACGAGGGTCTCTAGGATTTACCCCGAAATTCTCGAGACACTACAATGCCTTCCAGACTGCTGGAAGTTAGCAAAGTATAATTATTAAATTGTCATTACTTCAACACCCCCATCAATTTAATACTTTCCTTAATTACCAGTAAAATTCACTATCCCCAGCTTTAGACATATTTTACCAAAAGCAACTAGGACTGGACATTTCAGTAAACTGCCATTTGTTCCTCAGAGCTAATGTATTGAACATTTAGATGGCCTCGCCCTGTATAAAGACCAACAGCCGTTCTATCACATTTCGTTGTCTCTGATGAACCCTCACCGTCGATGACAACATACTGCGTACTATTATTCAAGAAGTTTTCGAGCCATTCACATATCTGTGAAGTTATTCGATATGCTCGTAGTTTCTTTAACAATCTGCAATGGGGCACGATGTCAAATTCTTTCCGGAAATCTAGAAATATGGAATTGCCTGTTGCCCTTCATACATAGTTCTCAGTATGTCACGTGAGGAAAGGGCAAGCTGAGTTTCGCACTTACGATGCTTCCTAAAGCCATGTTGATTCGTCGACGTAAGTTGCTTAGCCTCAAGTAAGTCTATTATAATCGAACTGAGAATGTGTTCAGGGAGTCTGCAGCAATCAGAAGTTTTGGATATTGGTCTCTAATTTTACGGGTCCGTTTCTTTACCTCTCTATATACTGGAGTCATCTGCGCTTTTTTTTCCAGTCGCTTGAAACTTTACGCTGGGCGAGGGATTTACGACAAATGCAGGTAAGGGACCAATGACGTATAACACTCCTTGTAAAATCCAAAACCTATAACAATATTAATATACAGAAAAAATGCTGCGATCTTATGCACCATCCTAATAGCTTGCGATCTCAGAATTTGCGGCGTGAGGCACCGTCACACGTCGCGAGGGCCAGGTAAGACCACCCTCCCTTGGAAAAAGCACTTGCATTAACGTGCCTGTATACTAGACTTGCAGTCATTACGACACTCGCTTTCTAAGTGGCGCACACATTCCGCCAGTATCAGGGTTATCGCCTGCTAGTTAGACAGCAAGCTATACACGCCAGCTCCTATCTACACTCCTGGAAATAGAAATAAGAACACCGTGAATTCATTGTCCCAGGAAGGGGAAACTTTATTGACACATTCCTGGGGTCTGATACATCACATGATCACACTGACAGAACCACAGGCACATAGACACAGGCAACAGAGCATGCACAATGTCGGCACTAGTACAGTGTATATCCACCTCTCGCAGCAATGCAGGCTGCTATTCTCCCATGGAGACGATCGTAGAGATGCTGGATGTAGTCCTGTGGAACGGCTTGCCATGCCATTTCCACCTGGCGCCTCAGTTGGACCAGCGTTCGTGCTGGACGTGCAACCACGTGAGACGACGCTTCATCCAGTCCCAAACATGCTCAATGGGGGACAGATCCGGAGATCTTGCTGGCCAGGGTAGTTGACTTACACCTTCTAGAGCACGTTGAATGGCACGGGATACATGCGGACGTGCAATGTCCTGTTGGAACAGCAAGTTCCCTCGCCGGTCTAGGAATGGTAGAATGATGGGTTCGATGACGGTTTGGATGTACCTTGCAATATTCAGTGTCCCCTCGACGATCAGAGGGTGTACGGCCAGTGTATGAGATCGCTCCCCACACCATGATGCCGGGTGTTGGCCCTGTGTGCCTCGGTCGTATGCAGTCCTGATTGTGGCGCTCACCTGCACGGCGCCAAACACGCATACGACCATCATTGGCACCTAGGCAGAAGCGACTCTCATCGCTGAAGACGACACGTCTCCATTCGTCCCTCCATTCACGCCTGTCGCGACACCACTGGAGGCGGGCTGCACAATGATGGGGCGTGAGCGGAAGACGGCCTAACGGTGTGCGGGACCGTAGCCCAGCTTCATGGAAACGGTTGCGAATGGTCCTCGCTCGCCGATACCCCAGGAGCAACAGTGTCCCTAATTTGCTGGGAAGTGGCGGTGCGGTCCCCTACGGCACTGCGTAGGATCCTACGGTCTTGGCGTGCATCCGTGCGTCGCTGCGGTCCGGTCCCAGGTCGACGGGCACGTGCACCTTCCGCCGACCACTGGCGACAACATCGATGTACTGTGGAGACCTCACGCCCCACGTGTTGAGCAATTCGGCGGTACGTCCACCCGGCCTCCCGCATGCCCACTATACGCCCTCGCTCAAAGTCCGTCAACTGCACATACGGTTCACGTCCACGCTGTCGCGGCATGCTACCAGTGTTAAAGACTGCGATGGAGCTCCGTATGCCACGGCAAACTGGCTGATACTGACGGCGGCGGTGCACAAATGCTGCGCAGCTAGCGCCATTCGACGGCCAACACCGCGGTTCCTGGTGTGTCCGCTGTGCCGCGCGTGTGATCATTGCTTGTACAGCCCTCTCGCAGTGTCCGGAGCAAGTATGGTGGGTCTGACACACCGGTGTCAATGTGTTCTTTTTTTCATTTCCAGGAGTGTAGTTTAGGCGACAAGACTTCATAAACACTGACTGCGTGGAAAACTACCATATCATGCAAGACGTTTAAATCTATTACTTAGTTGCTACTTATTCTATTCGCAACATTTTTTGCAGACAATATCTACATTTGTACCTACAATATATCATTCTACAACTCATCTCAGTATTTGACATGTCTCCTGAACCATGAGTGAAAAACGTTCAGATTATACATCACGTTTTAATTTATCACTTATTAGAAACCAACTCTAGTCGCAAACATCATCCACATATGCCGCTCAACGTACCTACAAAAATATATAATTTTATAACAAATAGTTCAAGAGATGTTACGTCATAAACAGTGAGATGCGCGAGAAACTGTCAGATGATGTGTGACGTTTTAATTTATTACCTCTTTACTGCCAACTGTGTTCACAACGCATTTCGCAGATAGTGGCCACGTATACTGCTGGATCTACCTGGAAAATTATCTTTTTGTACAACACATATTTCAGGATATACGACGTCATAAACATTTAGCTATATGAAAACACAACAGCAGGGTGAAAATTCGCTAGGCATACAGGTGAAATATGTATACAAATATGATCGAAATTTGTCTGAAATTAGGTGACGTGTACGTATACGAGCAAACTAGCGGTAAAATTCTCATCCTAATCCTTGGAACGACTTCAGTCATATTTGGCACACATATTAGTCGCTGTCTAGAATGAAGAGCTAAAATCCACCAGCTTCCTGCTGGGGTGAGCGTGATAGCGTGGAGAGAGACGAGGGGAGGAGGAGGTGGAGGAGGAGGAGGAGCAGGAGGACATGGACAGCAGAAGAGAGGAAATGGACAGAGAGAGGGGAGAGGACGAGATGGCAAGAGAGAGGGGAGATGTGGAGGCCGTGGATAAAGGAGGGACGGGAGAGAAGAGTGGATAAAGAGAGAGAGAGAGGATGGCTAGAGAAAGGGGGGGGAAGGAGGTGGACAGAGTGAAGCGGGAGGAAGAGATGGAATAACAGAAGACTAGAAGAAATAAATACCTGCTCAATGCCTGGTTTCTCTTCTAGTTAGAGTACTTAATTTTTTGCTCATTCAGGCTTCGAAAATTAATAGACAGTGAAGCTACATCAGGCAGGGACAAGCGGCAGCACATCGAGACGAACTAAGCTCGTGTGACAGACAGGGGTGCCGCGAGGCATTCCACGCTGATACGACTCTGTATCGTACTGAATGGAGGGTGGTGATCCGCCACACAGAATACCAAAATATCACAAGAGTAGCGACTATGTTAAGGTACGGTCGCAGAGACCGACACTAGCGCTCCAAATGGCCTGGCGGTGAACTTTGAATTCGGGGAAATATGACGTGATAATCTGTATTCTTGCTCTGCAAAATGCGAGTACTATATGATAATATTTTTCATTTATATGAGTGGGTCTGGTGCCAAAGTGCATTTATTTTAAAACCCAATAATGCAATTTCTACCGTTTGGCTGTAATCGAGTTGAAATTATGTTCCCGATTAAGACATCTCTACCGCGAGACCGCTACGGTGGCAGGTTCGAATCCTGCCTCGGGCATGGATGTGTGTGATGGCCTTAGGTTGGTTAGGTTTAAGTAGTTTTAGGAGACTGGTCACCTCAGATGTTAAGTCCCATAGTGCTCACAGCCATTTAACCCACTTGAGGACCTCTCTGTGTGTATTGCAGTCTTTGAATTGCATTGCAAATACGTTGCTCGTATTCTGTTTAATTTTTGCTGACATCCGTATTATAGGGTGAACTAAATGCTTCTGTATTTGTTTTTGTTGCATACTAAAGGACGCTGGTTTTGTCGCGCGGTGTTCTGCAGACTCACGTATTTTTGTTACAGCTTAAGAACCTCGATTGAAATCCATTGTTAGTGTACTCTTCGTATCCTTTGTTATTTTTGTTCCCATTCGTTTTTCGTACTCCACCAAAATTTTCGTTGACTTCTGCTAAAATGCACTATCTGAACTGCCTGTTAATAACGTGTGAAAACAAACACAGAACCTAAATATCATCCAATAAGAAAGCGACATGATGCATTAATAAACTTGCAGCACTGCAAGTGGCCTGACAGCGAACCGAAGTCGTGTTACGTGTAGCCCCTACACGGGTTTCACCCCCTGTTGTGGCTGTCTCTGCACAGTTCGTAGCCAGTGTTTCTGGTGTCTGTTTAAAGCAACAGTCTGGAACGCTCTGTATCGACGCAAAGAGGATTATATACTGAGCATGGTGGCGCAGTGGTTACCACACTGGACTCTAGTTAGGGAGAACGACGGTTCAAACCCATTCCGCCATCCTGATTAAGGTTTTCCGTGATTTCCCCAAATCGCTTCAGGCAAATGCCGGGATGGTTCCTCTGAAAGGGCATAGCCACCTTCCTTCCCCATCCTTCCATAATGTGAGGGACCGATGGCCTTGCTGTTTGGTGCCCTCCAACAATTCAACCAACCAACAGTGGATTACATGTACCGAAATCCTGGCCAAAATTATTTTTGATAGTTTCAAACCTTTAAAGCACTCCCTTTCACTACTAGGTTAACTGTAGTTGTGAATACCCCTAAACTACTCCACTGCCGTCCATAGAGAGGTGCCTGGGATGACTCGGCATGCATTTGTTAGTTTGTGTGCCTGTCTTTCAGTTTGTACCATGCCACTTACCACAAGTTCTTAACCTTTTGTACTTGAAAATTTCAAAGTAGATTCGTGTGATACCCTTAATTTGCTGTAACGATTTTACTGGTGACGTGATGACAGGACTGCTTCTACTAGGGCACCGAATTGCTCGTCACGTGTGTGATTGTTCCATATGTAGTTAGTTTGCCATACTTTTCTCGCAATTTTTAAATGCGCCTTCAAACTAATTATAGCTATGTACTGTGTTATACATGTGCGTATTGAGAAGTGTATGTTAGTGTGTGTAATCTAGGTTGGTTCTGCTACGTTCATTTGTCTAATGTTACCGATCACAGCAGGTGATTGTCCCAGGCCTGTCGCAAAGTTCTTTTCAATTGCACGTTGGTTTACTTTCTAACTTCTCGCAGTTCACAGCCTGATGCGATAGATGGTGCTGCATGCAGCGCTAGATTGCAAGCAAAATCTATCGACGTAGGGGGGCAACACATCTGTACGCTTCACCGTGACGTAATCCAGCAAATCAGATGCCTTCCTATGAGTATGAAAGAGGGAACCTTGCCAGTTCACGACAGTCAGTTTTAGTCCCTGACGACGATGGTGGAGGGTATCATCGAAAGCGTGAAATTTTCTGAAAATTTGACGAGGCAAGTGAACCGAGAATCTTTCATGTACTTGCTACAATAGTTGACCAAACGTCCATTTTTGCCATTTTGGCCATAATTTCGGTAAATATGCTCCGGTGTGAGGCACAGTTCAGCACAGCAAGGGCAACATGCGATGTTGCTGTAATGTGTTGAAAGATAATGTCAGGAACATCTCGAAGAAGGGTCATAGCCACCGTCCTTAAGGCGCCATAAATGTGATAGGTACAGTCCAAATTACCATCTGTGTGGACAAGACGCGATCATCTTATTTACCCAGTGGTACCCCATACCAACAATTCAGATGATGAGCCCATGAGAAGATGACGAAAGCAGTCTGGCAACGTTCGTCCTCCTCAGAGCTTGCATGCATGGATACGTCCAATGTGATGTTGTACACAGGACTGGGACTCCTCTGCAAAGACGACATAGTGCCACTTTGGTATGTCCAGTCTCCTTGTTGGGAGTTCCACTGTCGGCCGCCTCGGTCTGCTGTCGCGTCGATGTGGGCTTCGACAGCAGTTGTCGCTGGACGTCGCCGCACTGTCCGTGAGGGCGCTCTTCTGGCCACCAGTGAGCTCGCTGTGTTCCCAGACACAGGGGACCTGGTGTGTCTGTGTGCTCCTGCACAGCCAACCAAACAGCATGTCGAGCCTCTCAGGCGCTAGTCACGTAGGGCCATTAACAGCCTACGTGACCCTCGCGAACCGATAGGCACCGTATACACGTGACAGCGCGAGCAGCGTAACGACAAACTGCAGTCTCGGACTTTGGTACGTGCTGGTAGACGTTTCCCCTTCGTACACAAGGTGTCACACAGTCTTCCCACAAACAAACAACACTCAAATGCGATTTCTGAACAACAAACCCGCTGTAAAATCTTTACTTACATACAGAGCATAGTGGCAGCTGTGGAAAATCAATGTCCACATCTACCCTATACCCTGCAAGCCGTGTAATATGATGTGGCAGATGGTGGAGTCCGTGCTGGATACAGTGGCCGATACGCAGGGAAAAGTTACTGAGCGAGTTCATTTGTTTCTTTAGGCGGGGCCGACCTTGTCTGGTCACTTCCAGCCGGCTGGCGACACACTGCGATGGCAGAAGCGAGCCACACGCCCTGCGTTCTTCCTCAAACGATTTTACAGATACTATTCCGTAAAAAAAAAAAATCATTTTCCCCTACTTATAGCTTTATATGCCAGCTTCGTGTGACGTGCCCATCATTTCGTTAATGGTGACAGTTATTATGGTACTTCGATTTAAGTAAGACACTGCATGAAATATGAAAAAGTTTAAAATAGAAAATAGGGGTTGCTAAGATTTTGCGTTTGGTACACATTACATAATATGTTGCCGCGTATAAAATTCAGCTGAGATAATGAATTTTTCTTTATAGACTTTGGTGGAAGTCTCAGTCACCAATGACGGAAAAATTAACCTGATGTAGCGCACTCATCTGCAACCGTCCGAGCCAGCGAAAAAGCCAGAATGAGATATTCTCAACATTCCTCACATCTCAAACGGTTTGAGATATGGAAACAAGATTTTGGCAAAAGACAGCACGCAAAGAGAAGAGTGCTTTGCCGTATGGTTAACATGCAAAACTTAATTATTGACCGCATTATACGATGAAACAATGTAATTATTAAGGGGCATCGATAGCTGGTGAAACGAGACATACTGTGGGATATAGTACAACGTAAGTGAAGACATTACAAGCTCATTTTTGTATCGGCGATGTGCTTTTTCATAAACGTTTCCTCCCTATTTTTCCTCAGTTTCTTACTTAAAAAACTTCATAACCACTGTCCATTTTCAATTTCTCGCGGTGTAATGAACAGTCCATTAAATTTTGGGCACGCAGGCGCGCAAATAAAATTTCCTCCACTGATATTTCGGCCGCGTATCGTCCGGCCATCCTCAGAGTGAGTCATAAGACTGACGACAAGATGCCAAGCGCGGCCTTAGATGCTCCACCGCGGCGGTACTGCGCATGCGAGTCAGAGATGGTCGGCGGCAAAGAAATACGCTTATACATGCACCGCCTGTGGCGAAGGCGTACAGACATTCGATTCGCTTATCGATGTATGATCGGCGGCGGTGACACCGTGACGACTTCTCTGCAGTTCAATTACCCCAAGAGCCGGATTCCATGCTTTGTCCAAATTAAAACCATTATCTCTGTTAATAAAATTATTAGCTGCTCTAATCTCTATACCTTGAAGACAGATTCCCAAAAGGAAGACGTGGATGTTAAAATATTCACATCACTGTAATTCATGGAATGACCTGTACCAAGACAATGTTCGGCCACAGCTGACTTGTCTGGCTGTAATAAGCGTTTGTATCTTCGATGCTCTACACATCTCTCATGAACGGTGCGTGTTTGATCTCTGTACGATTTCTTACAATTTCCGCTATAAATCTGATACACACCCGCTTTACGAAGCTGTAAATCGTCCTTCACAGAGTATAGCTGCAGCAGTCTTCGTTTGGGGGGGGGGGGGGGGGGTGAAAGACCACCACAATACAGAGTTTCTCAAGAATACACCCACATCGGCAAAAAAGTACTAGATTTGAAAGAATTAATATCTTCTTCCTAGGTTTTACATTGAATGCTCTACAAATTTGTTGCGGGGAAAATCCATTCGATTTAAAAATGCTCTTAAGGTATGTAAGCTCTTGTTGCAAATTGTCTTTATCGGAAATAGAGTGTGCCCTATGCACTAAGGTCTTAAGAACACCTACGGTCTGTGAAGGGTGATGGCAGCTACTGGCATGAACATATAGATTTGTATACGTTGGTTTCCGGTATACGGCGTGTCCTAATGTGCCATCAACTTTACGGCGAGCGACAACATCCAAAAATGGGAGGTAAACGTCTTTTTATATTTCCATAGTAAATTTGATACTAGAATGGATGGAATTCTAATGCTCAAGAAGTCGATGTAATTCATTCATCCCGTGCGGCGATACCACAAATGTGTCGTCCACGTACCTCCAGAAGACCGTTGGTTTAAAACTTGCTGAGTCCAGTGCCTTGTCCTCGAAGTCTTCCATGAATAAATTAGCTACCAGAGGGTAGAGGGGGCGTCCCATGACAACACCATCGATCTTGTATGAATGCATGGTTTCTCGGCGATATGAATTAATAAAATGTTCTCAGGCTTCCAGCGGTTAAAATCGCACGAGCTTCCGACCGAGCTCTCCCCGGTCATTGTCAAGTGGTAAGACTGACTGCTGTGTCGACGTGGCCGCGTCGTTATACAGCCACACTGCTAGCTGTGACGTCACTGGTGCTCTCTTCCTCGACAAACAGGGTGTTGGAAAAAGGTACGGCAAACTTTCAGGAAACATTCCTCACACAAATAAAGAAAAGATGTTATGTGGACATGTGTCCAGAAACGCTTAACTCCATGTTAGAGCTCATTTTATTACTTCTCTTCAAATCACATTAATCATGGAATGGAAACACAAATCAACAGAACGTACCAGCGTGACTTCAAACACTTTGTTAGAGGAAATGTTCAAAATGTCCTCCGTTAGCGAGGATACATGCATCCACCCTCCGTCGCATGGAATCCCTGATGCGCTGATGCAGCCCTGGAGGATGGTGTATTGTATCACATCCG